>NC_056735.1:1394558451-1394698451 GCF_019279795.1 Protopterus annectens | reverse complement strand
CAGCTGTTGACAGGGAGGTCACTGTTGTGGAGGACACTAGTCACAGGGCCATAAAATGATTGACTCTTGCACAGACATAGGTCTGTTGAGTGCTTGTATGATGCTGTATACGGAATATCTACACACACACACACACACACACACACACACACACACACACACACACACACACACACACACACACACACATGGTGGCTAATGTGAGATTAGTACTCCTACCTACCTACCTAGTAATACACATTACAACTCACCATACAAGTTGCACACAGCACTGGTAATAATTGGTGTGCAAGCGGCTGCAGCACTACATCAATCTATACCTTTCAGTGCATGTCTCTCTCCCCGCCAGATACATATATATTGTATATGTGCTGCATACTAATAGATAAGGGCAATCATATCTGATGGGGATAGGGAGAGACATTAAAGTATACATAGCTGTTTGTACGTACAGAGATATATTAATATCTGACTTCTATAGGCAGATGAGGTGTCAGACATGGGTGAAAATTAGCTAAGTGTAGGAGCATGTCCAGTGTGACCAGCAGTACTTACAAGGGGAATCCAGTCCAGACCTCCCTGTACTCCAGTCCAGGATTTAGTGTGCTACAGCCAGTTGGCTGCTGCACCTGATTACACAGTCCAGCACCTCCCTGATAGCATGCCCAATGGATTCCCAGCTGTGTGCTGGATGTAATATCTGACTCATACCTAGGGTATGTACTGATTGTATTAAACTGAACAGGGTTTTTCATCTTATGTTTGGTATGTTTTACATAGAAAAGTGATTTTCTGGTATATCAGTGGCAGATCATTATAGATTGACTTGAGGAACTGCTGACAGACATTTGAGTTACTGACTCCATACACAGCAGGAAACCCATGCTACTGCAAAACCTGTTTTACTTTGCACTTTTTACATTTGTCTGCCCAGTAGTTCATCCTTGTCCTTATCTGTGGGTCTTTGTGTTGTTCCTGTTACTGGCTTTGTCCAGAGTTGCAGCTCTATAGAGTTGTTGGTATGCTGTGACTGGGGTACAAGATATAACATCACACACAGGGTTACAGACTTCACACCTCTGACTGTACCTGTTTTGTAGGATGTCCAGCATTGTGCCCCATATGTCTGCTCTGGTCTTCAGACAGTTTGTGTTGTATTGGTATTATAATGCTACATGATGTTCATACCTCTCAACCTGTTAGAGCAAGACATCTGAACAAAGCCATATATAGAAGTGGGACACAGCCCCAATATTAGGGATCATTTTTAATATTATTTTTACAAACTTAGACAGTTGGTAGAATAACAGGATTTTGTATTAGCATTAATTTTCTGAAGGGGGTGAAGTCAGCATCTCAAATGTCTGTCATTATTTTTTAATGTCAACCTTTATTGATTTGCCACAAGTTTGCCAGAAAGCTGCAATGTTATGAAAAATGGACCAGACATATGAGGCAAAACTGTGGACATTCTGTGAAACTCTGTATATTTGAGAGGTATGCTGGTGCCCATTGACTTGTTGTAAGTACTGACACAGTTTTGTGATGGCCTTGACATCCTGCTGCTACTCTGACTTGTTATAACCTGCTGTTCTACTAGCCAACATGTAGATAACCCAAAGCTATCTGTGGCCCCCTGTCCCTCCATTATCTCTGACTTTGTCCAGCTTTCTTGCAGTAACAAACAGTGACATATGGACAGTCTGTAGAACTCCTAACATATGTGTAGCTTACATGCAAAATATTAGCACAACCAGTCTCAAACCATGAACACCATCAACCATGGTAATGTACTTAGCCCACTATGCCACAACACCCACCTGGCAGTGCAGTTTAATTCCTGACACTATCAAGTACAGACATACATAGCACATTGACCCCTGCATATTTTGGAAATGGAACATGTCACAGGTTGATTGGGACAGCCACGAGATTGTGTGGTCTACTGCTATTACCTTGCAAACATAATGTTTCTGCAGTTGTATGGGAACACGGGTGTGTTAGGGGTAGGGGACTCTAGCATTGACAGTCATGCATTTATACTATGACCCCACTGTTTGTCATCTCCCTCATTTAGTGCAGTGGGTTTTGCTGCCTTGGGGCCTTTTCCATATTATGGGGTGGTCAGTATTGTGCTGAGAACTTCTGTTGTCCCACATAGCTGTCAGTAGACTGCTGGTTTCCCAGTAGCACACTCTATTCCCTAGCATACATACAGCACATCCATACATATGCTACCATAGTCTAGTACTCCATATATGTGTTGCAAAGAAGAGTAACTTACCTTGTGTCTGCAACAGTTGAGATCACAGTGTTTCAGGGCTGACTCTGTCAGATGCACACAGTACACAGCCAAGACATAGTAAGGTACAGGTTGTGTGATGTGCCTGGCATCCTTTTTACTTTGTATGTGAGTTAGAGTGAGGTGTCAGTCCCTAGCTCCCTTGGATGTCAGTGCATGTGCTATGCATTGCCTCTTTGCCAAAACCAGGGCATACTGGGCATGCCTACATCTGCCTACAGTGACAGGCTTAGGGAGTTTCTCCTCCAAGTCTCCCTGTGGCTGTGGGGACCTTGGCACTGGTGGGGGGCTGTGTGTCCCTTCCCTGTGATGTTCCTGCCACAGCTGTTTCTGCAAGATCATATTGTGTAGCATAGCACATACTGTGAACATGTGTGCACATGTGGCTGGAGAGTACTACAGGGCTCCATCAGATATATCGAGGCAGAAAAACCATAACCTGATCAGCCCAAACACATGCTATATGATGTTCCTAGTTTGTGTGTGTGCCTCATTATGGAGTTCTTTGGTAGGTATGTGTGCATTTCTGATGGGTGTCATCATCCACAGTTCCAGTGAATAGCCAGTATCCCCCAGTAGATGGCCATATGGGATGTCCACCCTGGTAAAAGTCTGGTATAGCTGTGATGCATGCCAGATATGGGAGTCATGATAACTACCAGGAATGCCAGCACACACACATTCATGATAATGCCCTGGGCATTGCACATGACCTGGTTGTTGATGGAGTGATACCCCTTGCAGTTGACGTAGATTCTACCCTCATCACCAGGCGGTGCTTTGATGTGGGAATGAGTGCAGTCTATGACAGCCAGTACCCCAGGGTAGTGTGCTACATGGTGGAAGAGAAGTATTTTGCTGGCCCTCTCCTCAGGGGTGTGAGGTAAATATATATGCTCACTGGCATGTGTTTGCATAGCAGCTAGGAACTGGTGGAGTACCCTGGATGCAGATGCCTGTGAGACCTCCATCATGTCCCCACTAGGTCTTTGAAAAGTACCTGTAGCTAGTATTCTATGGGCTACACATACCTTTGTTTCCACTGGGATGGGTTCACTAATGTTGGCTCTGGGTCTGAGTTGAGGGTGCAAAACTCAGCGAGTTCTTGTGGTATGTTCCTAACCACCCTGTAGCACTTTACTATCTACAGCTCCTGTAGCCCCCTAGAAGGTTACCCTGGGCTTGAACACTCTGCACCTTCTCAGTATAGGCCTATTGTCAGCATCAGCACCAGCACTGACCTCAGCATCTAGCACATGCATATGTAGCACAGCAGTAGTAGCCCCTATCATTTTGTCAGTTAAAATTCCCAAGTGTGTACTCCAATGGTGCAGAGCATGTGGGAAAAATCAGATTGTAGGGTGTATGTATACTTTAGAGTGGTGGGCTGCAGATGCAGCCTGTGTGATTGGCTGACTATGATGCAATCTACCTAGCAGGTTTATCATTCAAGGTTTTGAATGGCCTAGTGGCAGTGGGAACAGGGCTTATCAGTCATTTATTCTTGTTTGGCTTTCCCAGGCTATTTCCTTTTATTTATTTATTTATTTTTATTTCTTTCACTGCTAAGCACTGAGGCACATTGTGCAAACCCGCACTGCTGTATAAACAGTGCTCAGTAGTCTGGGAATATTCCCATACATGTTTTACCTTTCTAATGACATTCTTCTTCTGTGCTGGCATTCCATCCTGCGCTCTGATGTTGATGAATTTATTGCAGATGTGTACCCATAGGTGTATCCTACACAATCCTGAAAGTGAAACATGGACAGTTCCATGAGACACCTTTCACTGTGTGAGTACACAGCCATTACCACAGCATCCAATGTAACATACACAAAATATTGTGGTTTAATCATTAGTAATGGCAGCATACAATATCTGTAACTGCCCAGTAGAAGTAGCATGACAAAGGTGACAATGGATGAAACAAATACGTATTAATTTAGACAGTCACTCTGTGCATCAGACACATAGCTTCATTTCCCTGCATCAATGAGACAGATGACAGGGATGTGGCACAGGTATCATCCCTTGCACAGGGTGTTGTATGGGGGTGGAGGAGGCCTAGGCTGACCCAATACGTTGGTAAGCATGTGTGTGAGTCATGAAAGAAAGTAGGCAAGGCATACCATGTATATGTGGCCTGTGTGTCTGTAGGTGACTGGAATGTGACAGTGGTGTGTGAGTGTCTGTGTGAACACAGCCAATTTCAGTGCTAGCCCCACATGTCTGTATGGTGGACAGCTTTGAGACATGCATGGTAGAGCTGACAGTTCATCACATCCACTCCTGAACATTAGACCTGGCTCTGCCAGGAGTTGCACTGGTACCTCCATGCTCAAGGTCAGATGCTGAGGGTGGCTGCTGTCTGCCAGGACTGTGTCCTCCATGGGAATGCCCAGGACCACAAGCCCATGACCTACCACATCCTGGTGTAGACAGCATACTACCCTCTGGAGTGCTGGATGTATTGCCACTACAGGAGCATGATTGTGCCCAGCCACATGGACTTTTATCAGATGTAATTGCACAGTTACCTGCTGTTAGATACCTGACTTAGATCCATTATTATGTGTCTGGATTTATAGTGATGTATTCCTGTACCACACTCCAAGTTACACTCCCATTTCGCTACTATTCTTTTATAAAATATCAGTGACATGGTGTGATGTGCAGCATTGCTTAAACATGCTTAATGACAGGAAATTGGCAAGTATTATGTTTTCTTAAAAAGCTGTGTGGATTGGAAGGCTGATGCACTGGCCTATATGTGCAATAGTCCTTGGTTCGAAAGGGGGTGCAGGAGTACTTTTTGAAGGTGATTAATATTTTTTCACACACATATATCAATATAGTGTCATTTAGTTTAACTTAGTGATGCTGTGCATCGCACAACATTGTGCAAAAATTATTAAAGAAATGAAAAATGGGGAGATAGGACAGTGGTGAAATGGGCTGCAAGCAGGGGGAAAAATGTAGTGAAAGGCAGGTAGGTATGTGTAGGAAAGGTGCAGGACAGAACCATAGCTATACCTTTCTTGTACAGCAACAACTGTGAACCTTAACAGACTTTTTTAGCTGGATTTGTACTGTCACCCCCCAGAGAGAGGGGTAAGGACAATATACGTGCATTGCCAAGCCAATTGGACCAAATGATGTGTGTCCAGTGGACATGTGTACAAAATGGAGAGCTATGTATGGGACAATATATATATATATATATATATATATATATATATATATATATATATATATATATATATATATTTTTTTTTTTTTGGGACAAGTGCCCATTTTCTTTTTTTTTAAGGTGAGAGTGGAATGTTGGGAAAAGTACATAGGTATATATAGGGAGGTAAGTTGGGAAGGTGAGGAATCTTTTGCAGACAGACAAGATAGACAAGACAGCAGAGAGGGTTGGTGTGTGACACAAGAGAAGGCTGAAATCCTTGGTTGGGAATGGTGTTGTGGAATCCCTGTCCCTTGGACATCTTACACGGTAGCAGTGTGACTCAAGTCCTCACCCATGGGAATATCAGCACTGTACCTTCACTGCTGCTGTGGAAGCAGTGGCTGACACCAGGGTGGACAGCATGTTTTCCATCTGGTGTAAGCATGCACCAACAGACTGTCACAGCAGCCCCCTCACCATGCCTGGCAGTTCATCACAGCTGACATAAACACCCCCTCTACTTCCACTCACAGAGGGGAGGCCACCCCCAAGCTGTGGAGTAGAACTACCCAATGGAGCAGGTAGTTCAGGGTCAGCAGAGGGGGTGCCACCAGGCTGCAACCCAGATGTGCTGGTCCCCGATGCAGTGGCTGGGGGAGCCAAAGTAGGTGGATCACCTGGAAATTGTTTATCTTGTTGCAGTGTAGGAAATTAAATATAAACATATGGTAAAAATAAACATAACCAAACAAATGTAATTAATAACATAATAGAAAATAATAATAAGCAACTGAAAAAATTAGAAAGGAATATAATGAAAAACACAACAATCTTCTTTTGGCTTTTCCCAGTTAGGGGTCGCCACAGCAGATCACCTGTCCACTCATGACTGGCAGTGGAGTTTTACAGTATCAAGTTGCCAGCCTAGCACCCAACTTTCCACAGAAGGCACACACACACACTCACACCTAGGGCCAATTTAGAGTGTCCAATCCACCTACAGCATGTCTTTGGGATGTGGAAGGAAACTGGAGCACCCGGAGGAAACCCACGCAACCACAGGGAGGACATGCAGACTCCGCACAGAAGGCACCCTACATGAGAATTGAATCAGAGAACCTCTTGCTGTGAGGTGGCAACGCTAACCACTGCACCACCGTGGCCGCCCCAATGAAAAACACAACAATAAATAATGTAAATGAAAGTATTTTAACAGCAAAGCAATATTAAATTATACATAAGCCAACATAAGAGGTAATTACACATAATATATTAATATCAATTATAATAATAAATATAATTAATAAATTAAAGAAGAGAAGATATGGGATGAGAGAGAAAAAAGGACATTAGTAACTTCGCAGATAATATAACTAAACACACTACTATTACATGCTTCTACATATGTCAAATTTCAGTTGTGAGAACAATGACTGCTAATATTGTATAGATGATGTTGCATGTGCATAGCTCTCAAACTGTTAGCATGGAACATTATTGGCCATGCCTTACCAAATGTTGATAGAAAGGCATAACTACAGTGAACATTTTAAGTGTGCTCATACATTAGTAGCAACGTGTTCTGATTAGAGATTTGCCATTAAATTGCATTCCAAGTAATGTCATATATATGCAAGTCAAGGACATATGGGGCAGTAATCATTACATTTTGCAAAAATCATGACCATTGAGAAATATTTTCATGTACACTAATTACACCAGACAGATGGCCATTTCTCAGTTGGCTGCCATGGGATTAGATCCCACAAGCAGTGACTACAGGAATAATGTCCACTTATTCGAACATAATTAATTCTCAAAGCACCATCTGCTTTAGCTTATTCACTTCAGTGGAGCTCAGGAAGTTTGCATTGCAACTTCCAGTGGGTGGAGCCTAAGCCATTTGACAGAATCAAATGATGTCCTCACATTTCAAACAAATGTACATCTCTCTGAAACCAAAGGGATTATGAAAGAGGTACAAAAGGCAAACTCTTCAGCACAAATTATTTTTACAGTGGTAATATTCTTTATGTTCTAAGTTTTAAACCAAATTGTATAAGTCTTTTATAAGGGGGAATTCAATAAACCCTACACGATTTATTTATTGTGTATGCATCGCGTCACGATGCATACATGAGCACAAACAATTTGAGATTCAGTAAGCCTCGCTGAGTGGTAAGTAAACACGTGCAAAAAAGGAAGGGTCTGTGTAATGCAAATTCCTGCATAGGCAGGTAGATTATATGCAAATTATGCAGTAAATTCAAACCAATGACCAGAAAGTCATCTGTGTAGACTCTGTGTCCATGTTCACAGTTTACACAGAAATTTTTCATGTACAGGTGTCTACACGGACAGTAGGAGATGAAAATGTTCACAATTATGGACATAACTCCCTTTTAAAGGGTTTATCAGAAGGACTACTGGGAAGAAATACATTGTGGATGTGGAAAAATGCACGGGGGAAATGTATAATCAATAATAATATTTTTTTTATAAATCTCCACTTGTTTGCACTATGTATCATGGTGTACAAACATGCTTAATGCAAAAAAAAAATTGACAAAAAACAATTGATAAATGTATGTCACAGAAATGTATTGTAGAACCTTGCATCAGGTCTGTATAATGATACATTGATGCTGTTGCCTGTCACACATGGGTATGATTTGTGTAGTTTTCAGGCTGTCAGCATGAGTATGTATGCAAATGAGGTGAATTTGGTGAATTGCTAAAATGAGCAACCATGTCCACAGATCCCTTTCATGTAGGCTCCTACATGGTGTTGACATACCCAGTGAATGTGGATAACATCAGGAGAACCTGTCATATTTATTTTTAGCAGATTTTGTGCTAGCTGCTCGTGTTTGTGTGGTGCCCAGCATAGCTAGGTGTGCTTGCACGACAGAACCCCCCCCCAAGGCACAGTGGTGATGTAGGAACTATCAATTAAAACTGGAAATATTCAATTGAGGAATATTTACATTTATATACTAAGCTACGTGGCACATAATGCTGTAGTGTGCAAATAACTAGGGCCTTTAAATCATGTTAGTTATATTCTAAGCAGTTGACATGCATTATATTCTAAGCAGATGACATGCATCCAAATTAGCCAATGCCACATGGTGGACATACACTACAATACTATAAAGTATGCATACACCCTACATTCTTGTTTTTCTTCAGTACTCTGAACCAGTGGAGTACAGACTTGGGAATGTTAAACTGAATAATGCTAGGGGCTGCTGCAGCTATTCTACATCTGCATGTGCTAGAGGCTGAAGTCAATGCTGCTTTTGCTGATGACCATAGGCTTAGGCCAAGGAGGAGAAGAGTGTTCAGACCCAGGGTAACCTACCAGGAGCTACATGAGCTGGAGATTGTAGAACACTACAAGGTGGACAGGGACATATTACAACAGCTCACTGACCTCCGCCACCCTCAGTTCAGAGAACCCATCCCAGTGGAAACAAAGGTATGTGTAGCCCTTAGGATACTAGCTACAGGTGCTTTTCAAAGACCAACAAGGGACATGATGTGGGTCTCACAGGTATCTACATCCAGGATACTCCACCAGTTTCTGGATGCCATGTGCCAGTGAGCACATATCTTTTCCTATTAACCCTGAGGTGAGGGCCACCACTATGCAATACTGCTACCATGTAGCACACTATCCTAAAGCACTGGGTGCCATAGATTGCACTCATGTACACATCAAGGCATCACCTGGTGAGCAGGGTAGATTCTACGTTAACAGCAAGGGGTACCACTCCTTCAGCTGCCAGGTCATGTGCAATGCACAAGGGATTATCATGAATGTGGGTGCTGGCAATCCTGGCAGTTATCATGATTCCCATATCTGGCACACATCACAGCTGTACTAGATGTTTGCCAGGGGGAACATCTCACAGGGCCATTTACTGGGCAATGCAGGCTAAGAGCTGGAACCATGGATGATGACACCCTTCAGAAGTGCACACAGACCCACAGAAGAATGCCATAATGAGGCACATGAATAAACTAGGAACATTATAGAGTGTGCGTTTGGGCTTCTGAAGACATGGTTCCGGTGCCTCAATATATCTGGCGGAGACTTGCAGTACACCCCAGCTACATGTGCACATATATTCACAATATGTGGTATGCTACACAATCTGATCCTGTGGAAACAGCTGCAGCAGAATAAGCAAAGCAAAGGGATACACAGCCCTCCACCAGTGCGTAGGTCACCACAGCTACAGTCACAGGAGGACTCAGAGAAGGAGCACCCAGCTGATGTCCCTGTCAGCAGACATAGGCATACCAAGTATGCCCTGGCTTTAGCTTATCACCTATTTAGAGGTGATCTCTGCTTGACTTACAAAGCCATGTCTGACCCAGCCCTGTTAGAAATGCTATATCTAAAGAAATCCCAATCCCTCCACACTACACACTCCAGAGATCTCAACCTCATTACCACAATCAACAGAACAAGCTGGAGGAACATGTTCATAACCCAGAGGCTATCCATGCTATGGAATAGGCTTCCCATACATGTCAAGCAGAGTGCCTCACTGGCCCTCTTCAAAAGAAAACTTGATAAGTGGATGGGAAACAGAAAATTTACCCTAGGGATCACTCCAGTGGCTCTTCTTGACAGAGGCTCTGGGAACTAAGGCCATGTGGCATGATGCCAGGGTAATCCTATGGTCTAGGCTTGTAAAAGGCTCCAGGGCCATTAGTCTAGTACACACCTATGAAACTATGAACCTATGAACAATGCATAGCACATTCTTTGACAGCCAAGGGACCTAGGGACTAACACCTCACTCCCAATCACATACAAATAACAACAGTGATGCCAGCCAACTCACACATCCTGTACATATCCAGGTATTGGCTGTGTACTGATTGCATCAAATAGAGTCAGCCCTGAAATACAGTCCTGTCAACTGCTGCACTTGCAAGGTAAGTCCATAACATACACAGTATTATAGTGGATTGTAATGTTAGGTCATCGTAACTATGGCCTGGATACAATATGCAGGCTACTATACTGGCATATTTGGATAAACAGTACATCCACATGGAACTACCAACAACCATTCTACTAACATGTCACCATTTATAGTCAGTAGGCCTCATGCATGGAATATTCATGCAGTCCTACTGCAACAGATTACTGGTACATCATTCATGGGACATGTTGGAAAGGAAGGTTAACTGATAGACTACTGTGTGCTCTGGCAGAACGTGTGTTACTTCCCCACCCCACAAAACAGCACTGTCCCCATGTAACTGCCAAAATACTAAATGTATGCTGTATGACTTTTTACAGGTAGTATGCTACATAGCATCAGTACAGTAATGCACAATCTGAACATGCATTTCATCTGTAATTGAATTAAGAATAGCACAGTACATATTTATGTAGGTGATAATGTGATGAATGACTCCTTGCTTGCCTACCAGCCTCTGCGGCTCAAAGGAATAAGGCAGGTAAGTTGTGTGATGGTGTCCAGCATTCTAATCCTGACATGTCTGATTGCTATGCATGTAAAGTAGCAATATATATATATACATATCTATTTACAGACTGTCTCTGTGTGTGCTATACTAGTATGATTCTATTTCACATAGTAATTACACATGTGCATCTGTACCACAGTTATAAGACGTGTTTAATAAGTACATTGTTACTAATGGATAACTTATTAGCAGAATTATAAAGGCTGGGATATAAACACATATCAATACCCAACACAAAACCAGCATGAAGGTGATCCGTTGGAATATATAACACCAAATACAAAAAGCAAAATCCCAAATATGAACACACTGAGCCCAATAATGGTGTACAAAAAACATTTATTAAATCCACAAAGCTTTTGGGTGTGTATAATACATTTAAAAATTACATTTGTTTTAAAACCCTATACTAAGACACAGCCCAATCACAATCAGTTCTATATCAATTAATTCAATCACCTAATATTTAAAGGCATACATGACAATTTACTGAAAAATCACATTTAAAACATACAAAGAATAAAACCATAATATCACATAGTGATTATTTGCTTGCTTCTAAGCACAGGTTTAATACTAACTCCTGTATTTAAACATGGTCTATGGTCTGCATTTAATAGCATTATCCATTCATACTCACATATTTCACGATCATCATTCAGGTCTCCACCCTTTCTATTTCTGAACCTAGCATCTATGGCCTACATATAGGACACTGTAAGTATCATACAGCAATTGAACACGTGATATTTATGGTTACAGGGCTCTGTACTACACCCAACTTTCATTTCAGTTGTCTGAAGACCTACCTTTCACATCACAGTTGTTCTACAGTCTGAATGCAGATGGCTTGAGATTGGGTATACTGCTTAAATGTGTTATAGATTGGGTATGTCTTCACAAGAACTGGGCCACAGGAGCATTAGATACTCTTAAATACATTGAAAAGTAAGCATGTGACATTTGTAAGACAGGAAGAAAAAACTGACTAGTAAATATAGCACACAGGGATTGAAACTGTAGACTAAGTGAGGTGTTCCGAACAGGGCATGTAGGTAGATCCTGATTGGAGTTTTCCAAGTCATCTCAGACTCCAGGCCTGGAGTACACCTAGGTGTAGGATGGAATCAATTCATGCAACAGGAAGTCTCAGGTGTCAGCAGTGCACCTCCCATTTGTTTGTTGCTAAGCAAAGTGTAAACAAGCCAAAGTGCCACTGAGCTTGCTCACACACTTAGTTAAGCCGAGTGCAAACCTGTTGTCCCACACACTATTTTGTTTTGTAAAATATATCTATATATATATATATATATATATATATATATATATATATATATGTGTGTGTATAACTTATATATCTCTATATTTATAAACAGATGTAGCTATGTATATATGTGAGTGTGTAGGTCTGTATTTCACTACATACACAGATAATGTATAGTAAAGCTGCACTATGACACACAAAACATTGGAAGAAGTGGCATAAGGAAAGGCTCAACATTACATAAGGGATTTGCAGACATTTGCAACTGCATAGACCAATACGTGTTGTAATCTTAGGACTATTGGGATATCTGAAGTTCACAGTTCTGGCCATCTTCACCCATCATGTGTAAATGATAACAAATATGACAGCTGAACAGAATGCACTGTAAAACACACATAACCATGCGTCACACCTGTGTACTTGCAAACATCTGGATGGTGGTGAGTCATACCATGTCTCCCTAACAGACCATGTGGAACTCTTGAAATGTATGGCATGGCATAGTTTCATAGGTTCATAGGTAGGTACTAGGCTATTGGCACTAGAGCCTGTATAAGCCTAGCCAAAAAGGTACCCTGGCTTTCGTCACCCAAGAAAATTATTTTTCTGTGCCCCTATTGAGCAGAGCCACAGAGGTGATCCCCAGGGTGAATTTCCTATTTCCCATCCAATCATCAAGATTTTTCTTGAAGAGTGCTAATGACGTGCTTTATTTGATATAGATAGGTAGCTTGTTCCAGAGTATGGGAAGTCTCTGGGACAGGAATCTATCCCTCCAGCATTTTCTGTTTATTGTGGTGACAAGGGTTAGGCCCCTAGAGCACGTAGCTTGGAGGGATTGGGATTTATTTAAGTGGAGCATGTCCAGCAGCTCTGAGTTTGACATAGCTTTATATGTTAGGCAGAGATTGCCTCTGAGTAGGCGATATGCAATGGAGTAAAGCTGGGGTTTTTTGAGACGGTTTGCATAGGGCATCTTTTTGAGTCTGCTAATCCTCTTTGTGAGGTATTTCTGTGGCCATTCCAGTTGTAGATGTCTTGTGAGGTACATACCAAAAGGGGTGTTGTACTCTATAATGGGTCTAATGAGTGACGAGTAAAGGGAAACAATTACCTCTTTTTTCCTGGATGAGAAACCTTTTGTGATGAGGTGTGCCATGTAGAAGGATTTCCTGACTACTGTGGCGATATGATTATCAAAGGAGAAACTACTGTCCACCTGTGTCCCAAGATCTCTTATCACACTTTTGGTGTTAAGTAGACTACCACCTATGTGGTAGCTCATGGGTACAGAGTTTTTACAAAAGGGGATGACAATGCACTTTTTGGTATTGAGCTTGAGGCCATGGCTTTGACGCCAGGCATCTGTTTCAGTGAGGCCCTTTTGTAGGATGCCCACTTTGTTAGGAGTTTCGATTATGGCTCCTAGTTTGCAGTCATCTGTGAACTTTGTTAGCCAAAGACCTTCTGTGTTAGCCTGTACTTCAGAAAAGTAGATACCGAACAGGAGATGAACCAGGACTGAACCCTGTGGTATCCCACTTGTCACTGGTCTGAAGTTGAATTTGGAGTCTGCTACATTCACAGTGTGGGTTCTGTCAGTGAGCCAGTTGGCAACCTATCTTGAGACATGGGGATTTATACCTAGTTTAGTGAGTTTATCTATAATTCCAGAGTGAGAAATGGTGTCAAAAGACTTGGCAAGATCTAGATAGACTGTGTGAACCACCTTACCCTCGTCTATGGCTTTGATGACTGCTTCAAAGAAGTCTATCAGGTTTAGGAGACATAATCTTCCTTTCACAAACATGAACTGGGTGGGTCCAGAGTTTGGAGATTACCAATGTCTTTGTTTATAAGTTCCATGGCCTTGCAGATCAGGCTCGTTAGGCTAATGATGCAGTAGTTCCCAGGGTCCGTGTTGTCTCCCCCTTTGGGAAGTGGAATAACCATTCAATGGCCACAGAGTCTGAGGTGATGCTATTATTGAACATGGTGCTTAGATTGGGTGCCAGTTCATTTTGTAGTTTATGCAGAACGCAGCCTGGGATGTTGTCAGGTCCCATGGATGCTGTGTTCTTGGCTTTGGAGATTGTGTTTTTTACCTTTGCAGCCTTGATTACAGGAACTTTGTATTCTTCTGGTATAGAGATGGGCCCCTTAGGGTATGGGGGGGGTAACATTAGCACTGACCCTATCTGCCAGGATGTTGGCAATATCAGTTGGCTCTGTATATTTAGTGCCATTGTGCTATAACTCAGAGCAGATCTGAGTGTTGCCATTGAGATTCTTGACATAGCTGTAGAATGCTTTGTGGTTGTCTTTAGAATCAGTGGCAATCTTGTTTTTGTAAATAGCTTTGAAGGATTTTATGAGGGATCTTAGCTTCTTACTGAGGCTGACCAGAGAGTTCCTCCAATCATGCAATTTTACTCTTTTTGGCAACAGTTTCTTTCTTCTGTTGTAGTGTTTGTTTATGACAGGGGACCACCAGATTGTCTTCCTTTTTTGGAGGATAGCATCTTGGTTTTGTTAGGAATAGCACGATCCATGCACTCGGGTAAGTGCTTATAAAGTGCATTTGTGTAGGATTCAGCAGTCGTACCTCTATTGTCCGTCTGCATTGGTGTCGTGAAGTTTGCCACTTCTGTCTTAAGAAGCGTGAAGTTGGCTTTGGAGAAATTATTTACTGTGGTTTCCCTAATGGGGGGTGGGGGAGGGATGTGGATGTCTAGGGTGATTAGCTTATGGTCTGATCTGACCAATGAGGAATTGACCTCTGGTGTGGAACACCAGACGTGCATGTTGGTAATGACTAGGTCTAGGATATTGCTGCCCTTGGTGGGGGTGTGGATAAATTGATCCAAGGCATTGAAATTTATGAATTCCAGAAAAAGTTGAGCAAAAGAGTTGGTACATGAATAGTTTTCCCAGTTAATGGTGGGGTAGTTTAAATCGCCCATTATTAAGGTGCTGGGTTGTACCCTAATATTTTCTAGTGTATCAAGAAATGAGGAGTGGGAATCCTGGGGCATGGTGGGGGATCTGTACCAAGTTACAATTTGGATTGCGTTCTTGCCCAGAGTTAGGTGCACTTCGATAATCTCGGATGCATTATGCTGGGCAGTTAGCCTGGAGGTGTGGATATCCATAATGAATATTGACACACCTCTGCTTTTAGTATTACGGTCCAGGTTAGGTGGCCGAAAGGTGTGGTATGAATTATAGCCTGGTAATGCAGGGGTGCTCTCTGGAGCCTTGAACCAGGTCTCTGTCACTGCACAGATGTTGATGTTCTCCATTTTAAGGAGTGCCTCAAGTGAATGCATTTTGAGGCTTAGACTTATAGCATTGAGTAGTATTACCTTCAGATTTTTCTTGCTTGTACCTGTTACAATGGTGAATTTGTCATTTGTACCTTGCCTAAAAAAGGCACTATTGGGGTGGCAAGAGCCTTAGCCAGTATCTGGAATCCCAAGGGTGACAGGTGCAGGCCATCTCTGGCAAAGCATCGTGGTCTGTCGATCATGTCATCCCAGGCAGACAGATACTGGATCCCCTTAGAATGACACCAGAAGCTTAGACAATTGTTGAAGTCATTCATTTTGTCCTTGTACTGTGATATCATTCTGGGTGATGGCAGGATGCTACTCAGGGCTAGGGTCATACCTACCTGGGCTACCAGTTCGGATTGCTCCTCCATGTCTCTTTTCATGTAGTCCAGGGAGGTACATCTCAGGTCATTCACACCAACATGGACAATGACAGAGTCATATTTGTACTTGTTTTGGAGTGACCTGAGTGTGTGCATTATGTGACAGATCCTGGCACCCAACAGGAAGCTGACAGTAACTTTCTCCTTGTTTAGCCTGTTGAATGTAACATCAGTGTGCCTGACTATAGAGTCACCTATGACTAGAGTATTGGGTACATTGTTATGCCTCATGGGCTGTGGTTGAGTGGCACACTGAGTTTGTGGACTATGTGTCATTTGGGTTGTGTTGGGGGTGGAGTTTGCTTGTGTTTCTGCTTTTGAGGTCTCTGTTGCTTCAGCAGATTTTTATTGAGAGCCTCCATAAATATAAGTGTGTGTGTTTTGTGTTTCTATGTGTGTGTTTTGGTGGTGTAGGTTTTGAGGGACTATGTGATGAATGTGGTGTGGTGCAAGTGTTTACCTTCTCCTCTTGACTGTCTAGTCCAGTCTTGGGTGAAGAGACCTTTGCTTCCAGTTTGGCTATATAAGTGCATCTTTCACAGGTTGTAGTGCTGGGTGGTAGGAGGAGAGGGTTGTCTGTATACATGAGGCAATTGCTGCATTGCCCCAACATGCCCAGATTCATAAGGTAGACAGGAGAAAACACCCGGAGCTGATACTTGGACATGCCTGGATAGGTGCTTATCTATTAAGTACTAAAAACTGTTTTCCTCTAGACAAGTGAGGAAAGTTGAGTGCTGTAGTAATTTGTAGCTTATTTAGTGCTTACAATGAGTTCTGAACAAGTGCTGAGCTCAAAGAAACAGATGAGTGCTAAAAATAAAGAAATTGGCTAGTTCTAAGGGAAAATTTGAAGAGCAGACTTTATGGTGCCAGGAATAGTTTAACCCTAGCTAAGCGACGATGCATAAAGTATATTTTTTTAAATATAATAATAGTAAATTAGCAAATTGATTTAAACAAATTAACCAATTAACCAATAAAAACCTAAAATCTGAGCCCCGTTCCAGCAGTATTCGATCTGACAAGTGCTAACTGCACACTCCTGCCACTAGGGTGCAAGGGGACCTTCTCCAAAAAAATATGGTCTGGATTAGTGCTCAAGTTATACAAACAAAGCTAGATTCAGCAGGTCTGAATTTAGTCTATGCTACAGAAAACAAGACGTACCAATCTCAGAAAGAAATAGTTCAAATAAGCAGGCAGAATAAGCCTTTAACCAGAAACTCCCAGCTCATGAGGGCAGAATCTACCTTCTCCACCCACAAGAGTACAGACCATTACCTTCTTAATGTAAAATAACGGCCTGAAGCCGAAGTGCTTAAACCAGAACTAATCCACTTTTAGAATAACAGACACAAAGCCTTCAGTAAGCAACTCCCAACTTAGAAGGATGTAAGCTACCTGTCCTGCTACAACAGTGCAGACAACAAACCTTCTTAATGTAAAACAACTGGTCTGAAGCCCAAGTGCTTCAACCAAAGGCTTAGAATAACAGTTACAATTTAATCAGGCTACAAACAAGCAGTAATAAATGCAGCAAAATAAATGCAATTAAATAATTTTATGAACAAGCAGCAAAAGCAAAATAAAGTAATAAAGTAGGAAGAAACACAAATACAGTAAAAGCAGATGACTATTATGAGGTCATATGTATATAGCTACACCAGCAAGGACACCCACATTCAGTACAGCCCTCTGTGTCTGCTTCTTTTTTACAAACACACATCAGGAACTGTGCAACTGTTGTAATGTGTTATGTTGGTTGCCCACTCATTACCTGGGTAAATTTTCTTTTTTTCCAAAGGCCTGTCCATCCCCATACAAACAGACTCATATGCCCAACACAGACTGTTGACACATAGCTAGGCTACAAAACAGCTGTCTCACTGTTAGGCTACTAGCTGAAGTTGACAGTAGGAAGTGGTGTGATTATGCAGCCCTACCAACTGGTTAAACACAGGGTTTCTTTATGTTCTCTACTATAACATCACCTGCAGTCCTTTGCAATATCACACTTAAATTGTGGCACATGCGATAAGTACTATGATCTGTAGTGTATAGCAATTTATTAGTGGGAGTGCTTATCCCAGTCTAGCCAAATTGGTGTGTCTGTGTGTGTGTGTGTGTGTGTGTGTGTGTGTGTGTGTGTGTGTGTGTGTGTGTGTGTGTGTGTGTGTGTGTGTGTGTGTGTGTGTGTGTGTGTGTGTGTGTGTGTGTGTGTGTGTGTGTGTGTGTGTGTGTGTGTGTAGGTGCATCTTCTTTCCAAACAAATGTAAGTTTAAAACTGCAATGGATCTGCACTTTTTGGCCTTTGCACTTGACACAGGTCCCCAAGTCTTCTCCCCCACAAGGCCTGCCGATGTCATCTACCATAAGAGTACCTAAAGTCATGTCAAAGACAGGCTTAAGCTGTGGTGTGTGTGATAAATACTGTGGTCTGTAGTATGAAAGACTAGTTAGGTAGGAGTTCTAAACTCAGTCAAAGCAACTTGCAATGTGCATGATTGTGCATCTTCACACAAAACAAGTGTGTATTCCACAGTGTCTTAAACAGAGACAGGTTTTTTACTGTTTTGGGCCTAGCAGGTGGTGCAGGCATTTGAACTCTTCTTCACCACAAGGCCTGTTGATATCAACTACCATAAACATACCTAAAGCCATGTCAAAGCCAAACTTAAGGTGTGGTACATGCGATAAGTGCTATGATCTGTACTATGTAAGACGAGATAAGTTTGGTTTCTGATCTCACTCAAGTCCACTTACTGTCTGTGTGTATGTGCATCTTAACACAAAACAAGTATGCATTCCAAAATACCTTAAACAGATGGAGGGCTTTGCACTGTTTTGGGCCTAGTAAGTGGAGCAGACCTTTGAACTTTCCCCCACCACAAGGCCTGCTGATGTCACCTACTATAAGAGTACCTAAAGCCATGTCCCTGTCAGACTTAAGCTGTGGAATGTGCGGTAAGTATGAGCATGTGTATTATCTAAGGCTAGATAGATAGGGGTTTTATACTCACTCCAGCCCACCTGCTGTGTGTGCACTATACAGTGTTCTCTATACATAAATTGGTAGTGGTAATGGTTTAACTGCCTCTATGTTGGTGTGTGTGTGGATAATGGTCTAACTGCATCTATGTTGTTGTGTGTGGATGTTAAACAGTGTTTTCCATCAGCCTATGGTATCATAGCATCACTGGAATGTAGTAGGTGATTTTAGCCAGTGTTTTGCATCAGCCTATGGTATCATAGCATCATTGGAATGTATTAGATGATATTAGTTAGTGTTTTACATCAGCCTATGGTATCATAACATCATTGGAATGTGGTAGACTAATGGTCCTAGGCCCCTCATATGCCTAGCCACCTTTTACCCTTACTAACACATTCAGCACCTACTGACCCTGTCCAGGGTGTACACAGGTGGAACCAATGTGGTGTAATTATGGTCACCCATCTAATCATACAGATTGCAACTGTAAAGGGCCAATAAGGTGCTCAGTTTGACATACAGTGTGTATTCCAAAGGTGTGTTAAACTCTGGTAGGCAATTTTCACCCTCCAGCAGGTTTTATAAACGTTACATACCAGGTTAAGCTCTTAACTGTGAGCAAACTGGTTATACATGTCACTTATGCATGTGCAGCATGTGTAGTAAAGCAGGGTCACAGATTGACTTGTATGCAAAGCAGAGATCACCTCTGAGTACTCTGTTTGACACACACTAAAGTGATGGTGATTTCCGGCAATCTCCATAGGACAGATGTTTAAAACTTGCATCTACCTTGTGAGGAGCCTTTGTGGTTTACCCAGTTGTCACAGCTGTTTGGTGAGTAATATACCAAAGGGGGCATTAAACTCAAATATTGTCTATTGTCCTGATGAGGGAAGAGTACATGGAGGTACTACCTACTTGCATTGGAGACAATGCCCTCATGTATGACATGAGCAAGATATAATGACCTACTCACCACTATGTAGACATGGTGATTTAAGTTATGGTAGTTTCAACACGTCTCACCAGGTCTCTCACGTCTGTGTATGCACTTAAGGTGTTGCTATTTATCTGATACTTAGCAAGAACATCGCTGCTACCAAAATGAATGATAATTCATATATTTGCATTGAGTTTAAGGCCATGTGTTTGGCAACAATCATCTGTTTATGTAACATTGTAATATAGGATGTTACCATACTATGTATATTGTGTGACCGCTCACAGTTAGGAGGCATCATCAAACATTGTCAGCCATAGTCATTTATGTTGTGCTTGTACTTCAGTAAAATGGATTCCAAACAGTAGATGATCCAGGACAGAAGCCTGTGGAACACCACTGTTTACAGCTCAGCTATTGGAGGTGTCTTCCCCTATTGGGCTATATGATTAATATCATTGTGGCAGTTAACAACCCCTATAATGATATAAGGGTTGATATAAGGGTTCAAGCCTAGTTGAATGTGGTTTTCAATAATGCCTACATGGGGATAGTGTCAAATGCCTTCCCTTACTGCAGGTAGGCTGTGTGCACAGATTTCCCATCAGGTAGGTCCTTGGCAACTGTCTCAAAGAAGTCCACCAGGATAAACAGACATGATGTCACTTTGACAAATCCAAACTGAGTAGGGTCAAGTAATTGAAAGTTACCTACATTTTAGTTGATACTGTCCATGATGATCTGCCCCATGGCCTTGCAGATAGGGATAATGAGGCTGATATGTATATACTTTGCAGAGTCAGTGGACACACTACATCTATGCAATGGAATAACCATACCTGCTTTCCAGTCAGCTGTGATGAAGCCATTGGCTACACTACCATTGGGAAGAGTTCCCAAGAGTGTTACAAGTCCATGTTGGAGCCCATGTAGGGCACATCCTGGGATGTTATCAGGTCTCATGCATGCTGTGTTTCTGTTCTTAGAGAGGCCAGTTATGACATGCCCTTCAGAAACATAAGGTAGTGGTTAGATGATAGGCATGTCATGGTGTACATGTGATGGGGACAGGGGAATGAGGGTTTTGTAGACCAAATCAGCCCAAAGATGAGATATGTCTACAGTACCAGTATATTAGTATATCTGGTATCATGAAGTACAAGTTTGGTACTAAACTGGGCCTTTCCTTTTAGGTTACATATGTAAGTATAGAATGCCTTGTAGATGTACTTTGTTGGGAGGGGGCTAATTTGGAGCAATACTTTCTTTGGGAGTAATTCACAACAACTCTTATTTGATTGTTCATGCAGATGAGGTAGTGCTTCCATATCAGGGGGCTCCCTTACTTCTACTCTTAAAGAGTAATGTCTCCTTATTGTAAAGCTTGTTAGTAGCAGTCATCCACCAGGCAGGTTTGATCTTCCATAATGAGTTTGTGTTGCACCTATCAAGTAAAGCCAATTCAATGCAGTTATACAGGTGTTTGTATAAAACATTGATGTACAGCACAGCATAGTTGCTAGTTCTTCTGAGGGGGGGAAGGTGCAGTGAAGCTAGTGATACCATCCCATAAGAGGTTATAATCTGCTTTGGTGAAGTTTATTATTTTATCTTCCACAAGGGTCAGGTGTGATATGTACTTTGAATGGCACCGATTAGTTGTCATATCTCTCCAGGGAGGGGCACACATCTGGGGTGCTACAGTGGTCCTCCATATCAATAAGCACACTATCCAGTATGTAGGCTCCCTTTGGTGGGTGTCAACCAGCTAGCACATGGCATTGTGGTTAATGATGTTGGGAGTATTTATGCAATTGAGTTTGAGCATGACTAATATACCCAGTCGGTGCGTACTTAACATCACCCAAAATAATGGTGTCCAGATGTATTTTGATAGACTCAAGTAGGTGCAAATAAGCAGAGTGGGTGCCCTGATTCATGGAGGAGATACTGTAGCTGGAAATTACTTGAATAGGTGTCTGCAAAAAGGCCATTCCACCTGAGTTGTCTCCAGGGAATCCTATTGTATAACCAGTCTGAATGTGTATGTATCCATAATGAATATTGATAAACTGACCCCATTACTTTGCAATACTTGAACACAACACGAACAGTCCAACTGTGTGAATCTTTTTTTTAATTCTGGTACCTCGGCCTTCGCCTTCTCATGGAATACATTTGTAATTGCTATTCTTTTCATGGCCCATTTTGAGAATTCTTTCATTTATCCAAGGAGTTTTTTCAAAAGTAAGGTGGTGAAATATAAGAGATTTATCGATGATCTCTTATTTTTGTGTAGGGTTGACCCTAATGAGTTTGGGAAATTTGTTTTGGAAATGAGGGACAACCCATGTGGTTTGGATTTTACATATGTAGTAGGTGGAAGGAATATCCAGTATCTGGGCATCGAATTGTATGTGGGGTCTGATAATAGGGTACAATATAAACCCTTCTACAAAGCAACAGCAGCTGATAATTTTTTGCATGCTTCAAGCATGCACAGTGATCATCTCATAGACTCCCTACCATTAGGAGAATTCAAACGTATTGGGTCCAACACTTCTGAACTTGGAAGGATTGGGGTGGAGTTTGATAAAATCGAGAGAAAACTTATTGAAAGAAGTTATTCTAAGGTAAGAATCAAATCAGCTAGGGCAAAAGTAGAACAGGATTTGGGTTTAAGGAAGTTGGATAGGAGGGGACACTTGCATACTATTGGATGTCCAAATGGCCAGATGGGAAATGTTGAGGTGGAAGGATTAAAAGAAAAAATATTTTTTGTTACTAAATATTCACAGTTTTCTTGTATTTTGAGAGAGACAGTATCAAAATTATGGCCCATTGTTACTGGAGATGACAAGGTGGGGAGGCTATTTCCAACCACGGTCACTTTTTCTTATGGTAGATATCCCAATTTAAAAGAAATATTAAACATCAGAAATACTTTGAGGAGTGACATTAAGAGGGGAACCTTTAGATGTGGGAATTGCAAAGTATGTGTTAGAGTCAGAAGCCTAGATGGAATGAAATTTAATAATGTAAGTTACAGGGCTCTGGAACATTTTGATTGCAATTCATCAGGGGTATTTTATATCATTGGTTGTGGTTGTGCCAAACAGAAATGGTACATTGGACAAACCAGTAGGAAAGTCAAACTCAGAATTCTGGAGCATTTGGGGGACATTAGACACAAAAGATTAGATAGTCCGGTGGCCAAGCATTTTTGGGAGCAGCACAAGGGGGTTCCTGAAGGGTTTATTTTCTGTGTTTTGGGGAAACCTAAGAGTTTTGGTGAGGATGCAGGTTTTCACAATAGATTATTGGAAATGGAGTCTAGATTTATTTTAAATTATAATACTCTCTTTCCAAATGGGATGAATCTGGAAGTGTAAAAAATTCATACCATATTTATATAAAAAATGCATACTATATTTATTTATATAAAGTAATAGTTATGTTTAAACATATTAAGTGGAGTGCATTAAATACAATTATTTCATATGTTTTTGTAATACAAAGTTTTGTCATGGAAGATAAATTAATGTTAACATATTTAATGCACAACATTTTATAAATAATAAGAAGTATGAAATTTTAGAGGTGAAGTTAGAAACTTCACAGGAAAAACATTGTTGGTAAAATTAAGGTTTGTTTAAGGTAATTGATAAGCAATGTTTAATGGTTTCATTGAGTCAATTATTTATGCAAATGTTATAGATGTGTTATAAAAGGGGTGTTGTTTGAATTACAAATGTATTCCATGAGAAGGCGAAGGCCGAGGTACCATAATTAAAAAAAGATTCACACAGTTGGACTGTTCGTGTTGTGTTCAAGTATTTCAGTAATTTGTATTTTGGAGTGTGTTTTTGGTCCCATTACTTTGCAAGTCTGCACACGTGGAAGAGGTTTCAGACTGCTATGGCTGTGTTGCTCTCCACAGCCCTACCCCAGGTGTCTGACTGCACAAATGTGTGGGTCTACCAATGTGAGGTCTGCTTCCAGTGAGTGGGGTCTCGTGTTGACACTCCTAGCATGTAGCAGCATAACCTTGAGGTTGTTTTTAAATGGGCTTTTTATATTAGAATTTTGTCCCTGGGACACCACCTAAAAAGGGCACTATGATGGTGACCAGAGCCTTGGTCAGTAGCCAAAATTGTATGGGTGACAGATGGAGACCATCTCTGACAAAGCTTTGAGGCCTGTTGATTAGGTCATACCAGGGTGGCAGATAGTGGATCACCTTCAAATGACAGCAGATGCTAAGGCAATTATTGACATCAATCATGTTCTTTTTGCATGTAGTCATCATCCCAGGGGAGGTTAAAATGAAGCTGAAGGCCAAGGGCATACTTGTCTGAGACACATAGTCCAGCAGCTCAGTCGTTTTTCTATTCATACACTCCTGAGAGGTACATCTCATGTTGTACATACAAACAGGAACTATGACATAGTCACAACAGTACCTGCCGTTGACAGACTGGAGAGCAAGTGTGATATGGTGTAACAGAGCAGCTCACATACAACTGGCTGTGACCTTCCCCTTATGTAGCCTGGTGAGTGGGACATCAAAGTGTCTCATGATGTAATCACATATTCATAATATGTGTGATCTACTGTCTTGCCTTAAGGGTTTGAGCAGTAATACAGTAATGTGTGAGCTATTATGTCTACTGTTCTGCAGAGCTATTATAACATGTAGCATGTTTGCATCTGTGTTTGTGAGGTGTCTGGTGTGCATTTCTGTTTCTGTTAAGGAGCTTTGCATATGTAGTTATGTGTGATATGAGTGTTGGTGGAGTTGGAGATGAGGTATGCATGTTGGCAACCTACTCATTGTCATATGTATCATATGTTTGCAGTGAAGATGTGGATGACCTTGCATGCACAGGCCACTTGTTCAACATTTCAGTCATTACTTTGGCCTTGCACATCTACAATGCTTGTCAAATAACACACAGCAAATGGATGAGTTGTGCAATGATATGGACACAGTGTTTTGTTCTGGTAACATAAATGTACAGTATCACATAAGTAGGACATGTGGTAGGAACAGCTACATTGCCCAAAGGTGGCAACTCCTCTACAGTAGGCCTCACAGCCATGTCATGCAGATCACCACCATGGTGTTGTTGAAGGGCAGGCTGCATGACATGCTGTGATACTGACACTTAACATGAACAACTGCCACTGTGGAGTTTGCCACATCAACCATGGACATCTATGTCACCTGACATACAACATTATATTGTGATTCTACAGCTGTGCTCCTAATCAGCATCTGATCGGTAGCCTGTCAAATCCTATGAGGAACTCAAGTCATAATACATGCACAACTCAAATGGCTGGTCTGGTTGCTAATCAAGGCATCTACCCAGAAAAGGCTACAACAAGCCTATAGATGCTTGCATCATCTGGGACAAGTGTGTGGATCAACAAACAGGTGGTGGTCTGCTTCATATCTTGAGCTTGGTAGTAATGTTTTCCTTCTGGTAAGAAACAAAGAATAGGGGCTTTGTATCCCAACACAGTGATGCCATGGTGAGACCAGCAGTAGCAGTAGCCAGGCAGCAGCAATTCAGGCTATTCCCCTCTAGTCAGCAGTCATTACAAGGTAATTATTTGTTTTCAATAGGCACTGCTTAATTAGTGTCTTTCTTCAGAATACATGCCTAAATACTCCATCCTTATGTTTACAGGGTGTAAATATTAGTTTCCCCAACAATGTTTGTCAGTGCTCTGTACAAACTCAGACACCTTGGGTTCCATTCATCTTGGAAGCCATGGTGGAAATAACTCCAATAAGGAGTTGCATACATGACCTTTCAGGACCTCTGGATTCAGTATTTCACTGTAGCCACCAAACAGGCATTGTGCTTTGGGAATGAAGAACAGCAACAGTCATCCTTTGCACAAAAGGGGCCCATCTACAGACACTGTTAGATGATCAATAGAGACACAGAACACCCACAAACACTGTACTAGACAATGTTTGGTTTAGACATGGGTAGATCATGTCTACCCTACTTGGTGGACGTATTTGATAAAGTTACCAAATCAATGGATGAGGGAAACATGAGTCACTCCACGTACCATAGCCTAACAATGCATTTCATTGCTGGCAAACCCAAGTGGTTAGGTACAAATCAGTCTGTCAGCCAGTGGATAGCCTAGTGGCTGACTGGCAGGATCCATGACATTAGCAGTGAGGAGTCCCCCCTTCTACAATGAGGCCAGTCAGTGGTAGAGTCCCTCACAAACCATTCCTCACACTGCTCCTTTTAGGCAATAACTTCTATGCAGGTGTGGCCAATGTCAGCTATCTGTAGCTGACTAAATTTGCTGATGATTGCAAATGAGGAGCTGTCATTGCATCCAACACTGACACAAATGTTATCTAGGAGGGGTTGACGCAGACATACAGTTTCTGTCACAGCCATAGACCCACAGTAAATGCCAAAAGAGGAGCTGTCATTGCATACCACACTAACATAGATGTTATCTAGGAAGGGTGGACACAGACATACAGTTGCTGTCAGAGCTATAGACCCACAGTAAATGCTTTTACTCCTTTTGAAGTGAGCTAGTCATTGTAACTATTGTATTGACAGCACACTGCCTAGAGTTGACCCAGTAGTCAGGGACTTATGAACTCATTGATCATGATCTAGTCTTTGACTGAAACATGTCAGTAATATTGAGTAAAGCATTCCTGTAGTGCAACCTGTAAACCAAGATAGGGCAGGTAAATCCAAGGAAGTCATTGCTCCACTGTATTCAGCATTCATCAGACCTGTCATTGAGTGCAATGCCACATTTGCCATGTAACCAACCAGGCATATCCTTCAACTGTAGCAGCCACAGAGTTTCCCAGTAAACCACTATACAGTGTATGTAACATGCCATATGGAGACTGCGTTAAGGCCCTATCAGGGTATTTGGTCTCCAACATGCTTTTGAGGGTGGGGTGTATGGCTGCCATACAGAGTGGTTTCAGAGCCCACTGTGGACCTTCTGCATATCCACAAAACTACTAGCACCAGATTACCTGATCTCCAGACCAACACCTTGCCTGTGGTATAAATGGGACATGCTGGAGAGACAGGTATATAACCCAGAGACTACACCCTATATCGATAGATTCTCCAGCCATGTGAAGTAGAGTTCTGTCCTAATGCAAATCAAGTGCAAGTTACCATTTGGATGGGGAACAGAAAATCACACATGGTTTAGTACCAATGTCTGGAAAAGACACAGATAAAGTGGAGATTGTTCATCTCCCATACTCCAACCTGTAGATGTTTCAGCACTCAAAACCCTGCTTACGCTCTTCCAGGGTATCAGCCCTTCTTACAGTTTAGGGATATTTGAACACATTACTTATCAAAGCACAGTCCTGCCTTACACTTTATTGTTATTGTTCCTTAGAATCTGTGAAGTGCACACATGATATCTGCCCAGAATATGGGCTACCTTACCCACATACCTTGTATCTGGAGTAGGAGGAATAGAGAGTATTATTTGACTCAAACTGGCCTGAAGACAGCCCTGAACCCTAATGTGGGTTGTGCAATACATTTATCAAGCAATTACTTCTGCACTCTTTATTACTTTCATTTGTACAGTTGACTGGAATCACATTAGAACACACATGTGGTGAATACAGCCCTACTTTGGTTATTTGCACACATTACTTACCAAAGCACAATCCTGTTTTACACTTTGTTATTGTTCCTTAGAATCTGTGGATTATACACATTATCTGCCCAGAACATGGGCTACCTTACCAATATACCTTGTTCCTGGAGTGGGAGGAATAGAGAGCATTATTGGACTCAAACTGGCCTGAAGACTGCCCTGTACCATACTGCAGTTTGTGCAATATATTCATCAGGCAATTACTTCTGCATTTTTATTACTTTCATTTATACAGTTGACTGGAGTAACATTAGAACACACATTCAGTGAATACAGCCCTACTGCAGTTACTTGCACACATTACTTATCAAAGTACAACCCTGCTTTAAACTTTATTGTTTATTGTTATTGTTATTGTTTATTGTTTATTGCACTACAGTTATCAGAAATTATCCATACTTCCCACACTCACAGTGCATCCTGGCCAGACTCCCTGTGTGAGGCTGGACATTTTGAGCCCATTCAGCTGCAGCTGTTGGAAGAGAAGCAAACCATTATGCATACCAGTTTTGCATGGATTCAGCTTTTATATTAGTAAAGTAGTAGCAAACATATTTGCATATCTGTGGGGCATGCCCAGCCCTAGTCTCTTGGACCCAGGTGCCCAAGGTTCCCCTCTTTCTTTGCTCCAGTTTATCATAGTGGTGACAACACTGCTCACCAGTGCAGGGGATACCAGTAGCATTGATAAGATCCCTGGCCATCTGATCCCAGGCTTCAGCTTTGCATTCTGAGCCCTGGTAATTGCCCTGCAGAAGCCGGGGTTCATAGTTTTGGACCAGGAGTCCAACAGACATTCTGGACTCCTGCACACCTCACCTCTGTACCCAAAGGCATGCTCCCTTATCAACCCCGCCAGGCATATTGACAGTTTACTATCAACTCCAATGAATGTTGTGAATTCCCACCTAATGGCCTTAATATAGACTGCTTTCTTGCCTTTACACATCATAGTGTAACATTCAAAAAAACATCACATTGCTTAGCATCATGCAAACTAGCTTAGCAGAACTGGGCAACATGTAAAGTTGCATAGCCATGTTTTAGAGGAGCTTAGCAATGCTCAAACAGGAATAGCCATTTAACATGTTTAAGCAGTGCATTAGCATTACACAGCTTTTCCAAATATAATAATTTTGTTTTTGAATTAAACCACCCTTTAACTCACCTCACACATTTTCACAGCAATAAATGTAAAAAGGTATGACTGCAGAAGACTCAAACCCAGGATCTACTACACTTTAGGCCATGATGCTACCTATTTAGCTACTTGGACAGTAAGAAAACCAGTATACCTTCACATATACTACTAAGCTACCTGCTAGCATTGCTAAGCACCATGCCTTGCTCTGCAAATGGCCATTCAAAAAATAAATAACTAAATAAATAAATAAACATAGACAAAAATAAATGATTAATTACATCTGTTTTTTTTTTTTTATTTTTAGATGTCTGGCAGATGTCACTTGTATAGGTGCAAGTGCAGCTCGACACTGCTGTGCTCCATGCCATGCTGTGCAAACAGGCATTAACAGAAAGTAAAATAAATAATTGCAACTAGTTTCTATTTTTAGATGTCTAGCAGGTTCAGCTGCGTATGTGTAAGCACATCCTGGCACTGCTGTACTCTACTCTGTGCCGCACAAATGGGCATTAAAAACAAAATAAGAAAAACATTAACATTCACAGATATTTCTACACTTGCAGGATGCATTACAAGGATTCTTATCCTGTGCATAATATTTGCCCAGGAATTTCCTGGAAATGCACAACTATGGGACAGTCTCTACATGTTACTTTGATCTCCCTTGACAGCGCTCCATGATTAATATGCATGGCATGCTGCCGAGGGAGAACTGTGGATGCATACACTGGTACATTTATTGTAGGCTCTACATGGAGCCTACAGGGATTTTATTGAATCCTGGGGAGTAAGTATTACATTTGTAATATTTTGAAAACAACGTATACTATATTAGCAACCATTCAAGTTACACACATACTGTCAGCAGCATTTTATTCATCTAGCTGAGAGCTTTCATATGAGGCTAAGGAGTTATGTCCATGTTTCTTGGTTGTTGAGATATTTAGAAAAAAATGTGAAAATTATATCTATATAAATTACTATAATAAATTACTATCATAAAACAAGGGTTAATATCTATTTACCTGCACTAGACAGAGGTCAAATATTAATCCAGTTGAGATTTCTATATACTTATACTAGCTTATACTTTAAGATGAAATCTTTTAAAAACTTGTACATAGCACAGTTTAGGAATTACTGATGCAAATGTGAGCAAGCAATATTTGACATCTAGAGGCATCAGTAGGAGTTAAATGCGGATGCACCTGGAGGAGTCACTCAGATGTAATGAGTTAAGACTTTTATCGCAACATTTTGTGTGAAATTGTACATTTAGACACATGCATAGCTGTGTCTGGTATTGGATTGGAAACCAAATGTTGTGACCACAAGAATATTAAGCACTTTATTTGAAAACATTACTTAAGAAAGCACCATCTCCTTTTAAACTTTATTGATAATGTTGCTTAAAACATGCCATTTAGACACATGGATAGCCGTCTAGGACTTCAGTTAAATTACCCGTATACCATGTTCAGTTGCTGAGTGCAATATACAGCATTATCTCAGACAAAATGAGCAGAGCACAGGCTTGAACCTTACTCTGGGTATTGCACTACATTTATTTCTGACATTTGTTGGTGCAATCTTTATTTATTTACATGTAAGCGTTGCCTGGTGTCAGATTAGAACACAAATGCATTGAATACAGGAATACAGGCTGTGAGGGAAAGGTTAGTTTGTTTTCTACTTCTTGTATGTTTTATTACTTTATTGCCTTTTTATATTTTGTATACTGTGATTTGTTTTTTGACACTGTGTTTTACTTGTGTTCTGCTTTTAACTGCATATTAAAACTTAAAAAGAGACCACAGCTCTGTCTCTTGTGAGTGAGACAGAAATTAGAACAGGTCAGTTATGGAGTCACACATAAGTTAGAACAGGTCAGTTAAGGTTAATCATCTGTGAACTAAGGGGTGAAGCTAGGAATTAAATCTTCTAAGGGGTAAAATAAAACATTTCAGAGCTTTACTGAAAAGACACACTCAGCCTCTGCCACAGCTTGCTGTGAGGGAAAGGTTAGTTTGCTTTTTATTTCTTGTATTTTGTATTACTTTACTGCCTTTTTCGATTTTGTATACTTTGATTTGTTTTCTTTACACTGCATTTTACTTGTAGTCAGCTTTTAACTGCATATTAAAACTTGAAAATAGACCACAGTTCTGTCTTTTATGAGTCAGGCAGAATTTTTTCCTGGTGAGAAGAGTACAGGGACAGGGACATTATTTCCTGGTGACTGCTGATCACCAGAAAGTCTAATATAGGTAACAGCTTGGAATCTGTGCTTATATTCTGATCCTGGTGAGAGGAGGAGAAACGTGCATTGATTCCTGACTGTTTCTGTTGGAGAGTGAGTGTCTGTGGTTAACATACCTGTCTGTTCTGGTTGCTATTCAAGGCATCTACCAGAGAAAGGGTACAAGCCTACACATCTTTGCATCATCTGGGACATGACTGTGGATCACTAAACAGGCTGTGGCCTGCTTCTCTTCTTGGGACTGGTGCTAACATTTTGCTTCTGGTGAGAGAAGAAGCAAAGGAGTATTGTATCCCAACAGAGTGAAGCTGTGTTGAGACCAGCATTAGTAGTAGCCAGGCAGTAGCATTTCATGCGACTCCTCTCATTTCATTATTCTTGACAAGCTAATTCTTTGTTTTCAGTAAGTACTGCTTGATTTGTTTCTAACTTCAGAATATCTGCCTAAATACTTCATCTTTACATTTTCTAGGTCTATGTGTTAGTTTCCCCTCAAGTGTTTGCCAGTGCTCTGTACAGACTCAGACACCTTGAGTGACATTTTTCTGTTAAAAGCACAACTGAAATTTCTCCAATGCTTAGTTGCATACAGGGCAACTAATTTGCATTGCCAAGCAATAGCCACATAGTTGCAAACCAGATATTCCTGACAGAGAATGATATTCTCACTCCAACTGTCTAACCAATAAAAGAGGGCCTGTTGCCATGGTTATGAGGTTTCCTACTGTCTCCATTACTGACTTGGTGAATATGGACATCCTGAGTCAAAGTAGAAATTGCCTCATGTTTACTGACAACTAGTTAATTCTCAAACAAACTGATATGATATGTGAGAGATGTATTTACACAATGTCACTAGAGGCAAAACTCTCACATAAAAGTACTCCTAATATCAATAAGGTTGTCAGTAGTGCACATGCTGCACCCATCACACACAATTCAAAGCAGACATATAGACCCATATATGCTGAGGCACTTACATGTAACCTTCCTAAACCACAAAGACCTCCTAGACAAAGTACATATAACAAATACCCTCAGCAGCCTCAAATGAGCTCTTTCAAAACAACCCCGACATCAACACATAGAGCTACATCTCATGGAGCATCTACCTTTAAGCCCATAAGACAAGTCACCACACAATCCAACATTCTAGTCATTGGAGGCACCATTGTGAAACACACTGATGTCGCTCTCACCAGACTGAGTAAGGAGAAAGTTATGGTCAGTTGCCTATCAGGGGCTAGGATCCATCACATTACACATGCACTCAAGTCATTGGACCACAATTTCCAATATGACTCAGTCATAGTCCATGTGGGAGTAAATGACCTGAGATGTACTTCCCTAGACTATATGAAGAGAGACATCATGGAGCTCTTGGAATACGTGTTTCAGGGTGGTATGAGCCTAGCATTGAGCAGCATTTTGCCTTCTCCAAGGATGATGCCAAAATATGAAGAAAAGATGATTGACTTTAATAATTGGCTTAGTTTCTGGTGTCAGTCAAAGGGGGTGCAATATTTGTCAGCATGGAAGGAGATGGTCAAGAGACCACACTGCTTTGCCAGGGATGGTCTCCACCTCTCCCCTCTAGGCTTTCAAATATTAGCTAAAACATTGTCTTCCCCCATAGTGCCTTCTTTTTTTAGGCAATGCCAAACTGAAAGTACTTCTGACATAGAAAATCAAAGCAAAGAAAATCTAAAGTTATTACTGCTCAGTGCTAGGAGTCTAAATAAAAACTCCATTCCCTAGAAGCTCTTTTTACCCTATATAATGCTAATGTCCGTGGTCACTGAGTCACTATGTCATGGTTTAAAGCCACAGAGAGCACACCAACAGTGCAAGGTTATAATGCCTTCCACACATTTAAGCCAGCTACTTCACATGCAGGGACTAAAGGTGGAGGTGTGCTTATTTACATCAAAAATAAATATACTTCAAGGCAGGCCAAACAGGACAATGCACTTGAGCTGATCCATGTTCAGACCACCATAGGTAAAATCCAATACCACTTCATTGCAAGCTATAGGTCCCCCTCTATGACCAAGGAAACCCATACCATGTATTTAAGCTTATTAGAAACACTGCCCATCCAACCCAATGCCATATTCATGGGTGACTTTAATTACCCCACTATTAACTGGGAATCCTATATGATACCAAATGTATATGCACAGAGATTCCTGGATTTTGTAAACACAAACTCCCTGGACCAGATAATCAATACACCAACCAGAGGTGCAACCATACTGGATCTGGTCCTCACTTATATGGGAGACTGCTAGATACCCCCCACTGTAATATCTTCCCCTGGTAAAGTCAGACCACATAATGGTCTCCTTTGAAGTAAAAAAATAAAACCTAGACCCCCAGCTAAAAACCTGGAATACTCAGGAACTATTCTAAGGCTAGCCTCCTGCCATTAAGTGAGAACCTGGCAAAATTTCAAGCCCTCATAAACCCTGAGAACACTTCTGCCTATGCAGAACTGTTCAAAGAAATCCTGTACAAGCATGTTAATAGCTGCACAGAGGCAGCTGTACACACCAGGAAGAAGTACAGAACTGATGCAAAAAACAAGCCACCCTGGTGGAATCACAAAATCAATTGGCTATATAACAGCAGGAAGAAAATCATGGGAAAAATTAGGAGATGCAGCAGCCAGCATAATAAAAGCACTCTCATCAAACTAAACAAACAGCTCAGAGGACAAATAAAGTCTACCAAAGCCAAATTTAAGGTAAGTTTGTCCTCCCAGGCCAAGGCTAAACTCAAAGCATTCTTTAGCTCATCTGCAACCTCAAAGGCAATACACAGCTGTGTGCAGAGTTCATTGTAAATGGAGCCACCTATACTGAGGCAGAAGATATAGAAAACCTCCTGGCTGATAAATTAAGCTCCAACTTTACCCCTCTCTCCCCCTCAACCTTCCCTTAGAAAATATCATCAAATATAACTCCCCCTACTATCACTAGGGAACATGTCCTTAACGTTTTCTCTAAGACCAAGAACACTGTATCAATGGGCTGTGGCAATATCCCAGGATGCCTTCTAAATAGCATGAAACATGATCTATCAGAGCCTCTGGAATTACTTTTTAACTCTAGCCTCCAAACAGGCTTTTTGTGTCATGAATGGTGAAAGGCAACACTCTTCCCTCTGCACAAAGGTGGACCATCTACAGACCCTGGAAACTACAGACCCATAAGTCTCACTAGTCTTATATGTAAAGTCATAGAAAGAATTATCATAGAGATAATAGAGATATAGTAAACCTCAAGACACTGGAACTAACACAGTCTGGTTTCATCAAGGGCAGATCTTGCCTACTCACCCTGGTCGACTTCTTTGAGAAGGTCATCAAAGCAATTGATGAGGGCAAAGTCATTCACACTGCCTACCTTGACTTGGCCAAGGCATTTGACACAACACCTCACTTGGATATTGCTGACAAACTCAAGAGATTAGGTACAAACCCTAGCCAACTGGCTTGCAGACAAGACCCAGGAAGTTAGAATTAGGGAGTCCACCTCTACAAAGAGGCCAGTCTCAAGTGGAGCCCCTCAGGGATCAATCCATGGACCTCTCCTTTTTGGCATTTACTTCTCAGAAGTCAAGGCAAATGTCAATGATCTCTGGCTGACTAAATTTGCAGATGATTTTAAATTAGGAGCAGTCATTGAATCTCATACTCATACAAATGTTCTCCAGAAGGGGCTGACACAAACAAACAAATGGTGTCAGAGTCAGGGACTAAAACTAAATGTCAAGAAATGCATAATAGTATCCTTTGGGAAGTCAGCCATCCCTGGTACCTATCATAATGACAACACACCCCTTAGATTTGACCCAGTAGTCAGGGACGTAGGGACACACATAGATAGTAATCTAGCCTTTGATCATCATGTGTCTACAGTGGTGAGGACATAATTCTGTTGCGCAACTTATAAACAAAGGTATGGCATCTAAGTCCAAGGAAGTCATTGTTCCACTGTAGTCGGCATTCATCAGAACTATCACTGAGTACAATGCCCCCTTTGGTATATACCTAACCAGGCATATCCAACAACTGGAACGTCCACAGAAGTTCCTCACTAAATGAATACAGGGTGTAAGTAATATGTCCTATGCAGACCACCTCAAGGCCCTATCCCTGTATTCTGTCTCCTACAGATTTTTATGGGAGATATATGCCTGGCATACAAGGCATTTCAGACCCAACTCTGATGGATCTCCTGCATATCCGCAAAACATAGACCACCAGAATTACCTGTTCTAAAGACTTAAACCTTGCCTGTCATATAACTAGGACCTGCTAGAGAGATAGGTATGTATCTTAGAGACTACCCGGTCTATGGAACTAGCTCTCCATCCATGTGAAGCAGAGTTCCTCCCTAAGCCAATTCAAGTGCAACTTGGACAACTGGATGGGAAACTGGAAATTAATTTCTGGTTTGGCACCTATGTCTCTAATGGACAGAGGTAACCTGTAAATGGTTCATCTCCCAGGACCATGCTTACAATTATCAAGGGTATCATAACTTGTCAGAGATTTAGGATGCATGGCTAGGCTTAAAAAGGTTCTTGTGGTCATTATCCTAGTAATCACCTATGAACATATGAATCTAAACTAGTGAACACTTTTTTGAAAAGATTAGTTATCAAAGGACCATCTCCTTTTAAACATTTTATTGATAATGTTTCTTAAAATCTGGCATTTAGACACATGGATAGCTGTCCAGGACTTTAGTTAACTTACTCATATACCATGTTAATTTACTGAGTGCAATATAAAGCATTATTTCAGTTAAAATGAGCAGAAAGCAGGCTTGAACCTTACTTTGGGTATTGCACTACATTTATTTCTGACATTTTTTGGTGCATTCTTTATTCAGTTACATGTAACAGTTGACTGGTGTCAGATTAGAACACACATGCAGTGAATACAGGAATAGTGAACATTTTATTTGAAAACATTACTTATCAATGCTCCATCACCATCTAAAATATATTGATTAATGTTGCTTCAACTCTGGTATGTAGACCATGGAAAGCTGTCTAGGACGTCTGTTAACTAACCCATATAACCTGCTCATTTATTGAGTGCAATTTACAGCATATTTCAGACAATGAGCAGATCAGAACACTGACTCTTAATCACGGTAGACCCCAACATTAATTAATGGTTGGAAGCTACGCTACACAGTATTACATGCTTACTTGCTCTACCATTTCAGATATGTACTGGCACATTAATATAGATGTAGGATCTTGCAGGTATGTCATACCTGACTGTTAGGCCTGCAAAATCTGTATTTACTTTATTGTTATGCATTAAGTTATTACTTTGATGATTTTCCTAATTACCACATTATTGTCTCATCCTGGCCAAGCGCCTTGCATGGGATTGGACATTGTGACCCCTCTCTTCTGCAGCTGTGATAAGAGAAGCAAACCACTATGCATACCAGTTTTGCACAGATGGAGTTTGTATATTTATAAAACAGTGGAAAACATACCAGCATATATGTGGGGTGTGCCCAGCCCAAGCATTTTGGATCCAGGTGTCCAAGGTTCCCCTCTTCCTACACCTCAGGTCATCATAGTGGTGATGTCACTGCTCACCAGTATGGAGGGTACCAGTAGCATTGGTTAGGTCCGTGGCCAATCGATCCCAGGACTCAGATTTACACTCTGAGCTTTGGTAGTCACCCTGCAGCAGCCAGTGTCCATAATGCTCTACCAGGGTCCAAAAAAGACTCTGGACTCCTGTACTCCCCACTGTTATGCATGAAAGCACACCCCCTCACCTACAGCAGCAGCCATATCCACAGCCAAGGTAAGACTCCAAAGAATGATGTGAAATTCCCACCTATTGGCCTTTATATAGGCTGCATTCTTGCCTTTACACGTCAGACTGTAACTTTCAAAAAAGTGCCACATCGCTTAGGATCACGTAAATATAACCCATGTTTGAAGAAAGCTTAACAATGCACAAACTGGAAAAGTCCATTGACCATGTTTAAGTGCTGCTTAGCATCATGCAGCTTTTCTAAATGTAATTTTATTTAATTTAAACTAAACTGATGTTTCATTCACCTGACACATTTTCACAGCAATATATGCAAAAAGTACAACTGCCCAGGTCTCGAACCAAGGACCAACTAAAATGTAGGTCATGACTCAACCTATGTAGCCACTGGGACAGTGAAGGGGACTTGTATAGCTTTACATATTACAAAGGTACCTGTACAATAATTAGATATATCCATTTTCTACTTTTAAATACACAAGCAGCAAACAAATAAATCCAGAACAGCCCAGACATTGAAAATGTTGGAATACAGGTGCCCAGTAGGAAGGTAGCTGGAATAAAGAAGCTGAACCATGACAAATTAAAATCTTCTTTTTTAATACAAAATGGTGAGCACTTTCACAATGGTAACCATTGCTTCATCAGACAGTTAATTCAAACAGCAACAGCACTTAAATACTTTAATTCATTACAAAAAAAAAAACAATCCTACCACTCAAAGTTAATTCAGCACTCAGCAATCAATTAATTACTATGGTTACATTTTGCCCTTGTTTAATTGCTAACTAAAGTCAGAAAAATTCTATTTAAAAGACACATACACAAAGTGTAAAGACAAGGACATGTGGATAAATATAAATAAAATACATAAAAAGTAAATGAATAAATACATATGTTCATGTTCTCCATTTAGTAACTACTTATATGCATGGATATAAACATAAAAATATATATAAAAACTATATATAAAAGTATAAGCAGTACACACTCAATAGCTTAATGAATACATATATTATGCCTAATAAATGCACATAACATGAGCATATGTATTTATTCACTGACTTTTTATGTATTTTATTTATATGTATCCACATGTCCTTGTCTTTACAATTTGTGTATGTGGTTTTTAAATAGAATTTTTTTGACTTTAGCAATTAACCAAGGGCAAAATGTAACCATAGTAATTAATTGATTGCTGAGTGCTGAATTAACTTTGAGTGGTAGGATTTGTTGTTCTTGTAATGAATTAAAGTATTTAAGTGATGTTGCTGTTTGAATGAACTGTCTGATGAAGCAATGGTTACCATTGCGAAAGCGCTCACCATTTTGTATTAAAAAAGAAGATTTTACTTTGTCATGGTCCAGCTTCTTTATTCCAGCTACCTTCCTACTGGTCACTTGTGTTTCAACATTTCCTATTTTTAGATGTCTAGTGGATGTGTACTGTATCCATGCAAAAAGCTAAGCATAGCTAACCAAAGAGCCACACTGTGCAAAAAAGCACATGAAAAAAACATTAATTAAAATTGAATACATCCAGTTTCTATTTTTAGATGTCTAGCAGATGTCTACTGTATATGTGAGCAAAGCTAAACATGGCTAAGCAACGTGCCGCACCACACAAGCTAGTACATAAACATAAAAATAATTAATGATAATTTGCAATTTAATGAAGTTAAATCTGTTGTACACCTTTTGGTCCAGGCTAACGGGCTGAAAGGTATTATGATGTGCTCACCAACTGTCCAGAATTTTCTGGACAGTCCAAAATTACAGGACAGCCTGCAAACATATTGCTTATATGGATTCAATATCCATGTTCATATGTTCATAAGTAGGTACTAGGCTATTGGCCCCAGGGCCTATATAAGCCTAGCCAAAAAAGAAAATTATTTTCCTGTGCTCCTGTCAAGCAGAGCCACAGAGGTGATTGCTGGGATGAATTTCCTATCTCCCATCCAGTCATCAAGATTTTTCTTGAAGAGTGTTAATGAGAAGCTTTGTTTGATATAGATAGGTAGTTTGTTCCAGAGTATGGGAAGTCTCTGGGACAAGAATCTACCCCTCCAGCATGTTCTGTTTATTGTGGTGACAAGGTTTAGGTCCCTAGAGCATGTAGCTTGGAGCGATTGGGATTTCTTTAAGTGGAGCATGTCCAACAGCTCTGGGTTTGACATAGCTTTGTATGTTAGGCAGAGATCGCCTCTGAGTAGGTGATATGTGACGGAGTAAAGCTGGAGTTTTTTGAGACTGTCTGCATAGGGCATCTGTTTGAGTCCAGTAATCCTCTTTGTGAGGTATTTCTGTGACCTTTCTAGTTGTTGTAGCTGTCTTGTGAGGTACATACCAAAAGGGGCATTGTACTCTATAATGGGTCTAATGAGTGAAGAGTAGAGGGGAACAATGACCTCTTTTTCCTGGATGAGAAACCTTTTGTGATGAGGTGTGCCACGTAGAAGGATTTTCTGACTACTGTGGTGATGTGATTATCAAAGTAGAGACTACTATCCACCTGTGTGCCAAGGTCTCTTATCACACTTTTGGTGTTAAGTAGACTGCCGCCTATGTAGCCACTGGGACAGTGAAGGGGACTTGTATAGCTTTACATATTACAAAGGTACCTGTAATTGTAGAACTGCAATAATTAAATATGTCCGGTTTCTATTTTTAGATACACAAGCAGCAAACAAATAAATCCAAAACAGTCCAGAAGTTGAAAATGTTGGAACACAGGTGCCCAGCAGGAAGGTAGCTGGAATAAAGAAGCTGAACCATGACAAAGTAAATTTTTTTTTAATACAAAACGGTGAGCGCTTTCGCAATGGTAACCATTGCTTCATCAGACAGTTAATTCAAACAGCAACAGCACTTAAATACTGTAATTCATTACAAGAACAACCAATCCTACCACTCAAAGTTAATTCAGCACTCAGCAATCAATTAATTACTATGGTTACGTTTTGCACTTGGTTAATTGCTAACTAAAGTCAGAAAAAGTCTATTTAAAAAACACATACACAAAGTGTAAAGACAAGGACGTGGATAAATATAAATAAAATACATAAAAAGTAAATGAATAAATACATATGCTCATGTTCCCATTTAGTAACTACTATGTACATGATATAAACATAAAAATATATATAAAAACTATATATAAAAGTATAAGCCGTACACACTCAATAGCGTAATGAATACATATATTATGCCTAATAAATGCACATAACATGAGCATATGTATTTATTCACTGAGTTTTTATGTATTTTATTTATATGTAATCCACATGTCCTTGTCTTTACACTTTGTGTATGTGGTTTTTAAATAGAATTTTTTTGACTTTAGCAATTAACCAAGGGCAAAACGTAACCATAGTAATTAATTGATTGCTGAGTGCTGAATTAACTTTGAGTGGTAGGATTTGTTGTTCTTGTAATGAATTAAAGTATTTAAGTGATGTTGCTGTTTGAATGAACTGTCTGATGAAGCAATGGTTACCATTGCAAAAGCGCTCACCATTTTGTATTAAAAAAGAAGATTTTACTTTGTCGTGGTTCAACTTCTTTATTCCAGCTACCTTCCTACTGGGCACTTGTGTTTCAACATTTTCTATTTTTAGATGTCTAGCGGATGTGTACTGTATCCATACACAAAGCTAAGCATAGCTAAGCAAAGCGCCACACTGTTCAAAAAAGCACATGAAAAAAACATTAATTAAAATTGAATACATTCGGCTTCTATTTTTAGATGTCTAGCAGATGTCTACTGTATATGTGAGCAAAGCTAAACACGGCTAAGCAACGTGCCGTACCACACAAACTATTACATAAACATAAAATAATTAATGATAAATTTCAATTTAATGAAGTTAAATCTGTTGTACACCCTTTGGTCCAGGCTAACGGGCTGAAAGGTATTGTGATGTGCTCACCAACTGTCCAGAATTTTTCTGGACAGTCCAAAATTATGGGACAGCCTGCAGAAGTATTGCTTATATGGATTCAATATCCATGTTCATAAGTTCATATGTAGGTACTAGGCTATTGGCCCTAGGGCCTATATAAGCCTAGCCAAAAAAGAAAATTATTTTCCTGTGCTCCTGTCGAGCAGAGCCACAAAAGTGATTGCTGGGGTGAATTTCCTATCTCCCATCCAATCATCAAGATTTTTCTTGAAGAGTGCTAATGAGGAGCTTTGTTTGATATAGATAGGTAGTTTGTTCTAGAGTATGGGAAGTCTCTGGGACAGGAATCTATCCCTCCAGCATGTTCTGTTTATTGTGGTGACAAGGTTTAGGTCCCTAGAGCATGTAGCGTGGAGGGATTGGGATTTCTTAAAGTGGAGCATGTCCAACAGCTCTGCGTTTGACATAGCTTTGTATGTTAGGCAGAGATCGCCTCTGAGTAGGTGATATGTGACGGAGTAAAGCTGGAGTGTTTTGAGACCGTCTGCATAGGGCATCTGTTTGAGTCCGGTAATCCTCCTTGTGATGTATTTCTGTGACCTTTCTAGTTGTTGTAGCTGTCTTGTGAAGTACATACCAAAAGGGGCATCATACTCTATAATGGGTCTAATGAGTGAAGAGTAGAGGGGAACAATGACCTCTTTTTTCCTGGATGAGAAATCTTTTGTGATGAGGTGTGCCACGTAGAAGGATTTTCTAACTACTGTGGTGATGTGATTATCAAAGGAGAGACTACTATCCATCTGTGTGCCAAGGTCTCTTATCACACTTTTGGTGTTAAGTAGACTACTGCCTATGTGGTAGTTCATGGGTACAGAGTTTTTACCAAAAGGGAAGACAATGCACTTTTTGGCATTGAGTTGGAAGCTATGGCATTGACACCAGGCATCTGTCTCAGTGAGGCCCTTTTGTAGGATCTCCACATCGTTAAGAGTTTTGATTATGGCTCCTAGTTTGCAGTCATCTGGGAACTTCATTAGCCAAAGACCTTCTGTGTTAGCCTGTTGTTCTGAGAAGTAGATAGCAAACAGGAGAAGACCCAAGACTGAACCCTGTGGTGCACCACTTGTCATTGGTCTGAAGTCAGATTTGGAGTCTGCTACTTTCACAGTGTGGGTTCTGTCAGTGAGCCAGTTGACAACCCATCTTGTGACATAGGGATTTATATGTAGTTTAGTGAGTTTATCTAAAATTCCAGAGTGGGGGATGGTGATGAAAGCCTTGGCGAGATCTAGATAGGCTGTGTGAACCACCTTACCCTCATCTACAGCTTAGGTGACCACTTCAAAGAAGTCTATCAGGTTTAGGAGACATGATCTGCCTTTTACAAACCCGAACTGGGTGGGGTCTAGAGTTTGGAGATTACCAATGTCATTGTTTATAAGTTTCATGATGATACGTTCCATAGCCTTGCAGACCATGCTCATCAGGCTAATGGGGCAGTAGTTCCTCGGGTCCGTGGTGGCTCCTCTCTTTGCGGAGTGGGATAACTATCTCTGTGTGCCCTTCAGTAAGCACAAAGCCTGAGGTGAGGCATTCATTGAACATGGTACTTAGGTAAGGTGCCAGTTCGTTCTGTAGTTCATGTAGAACGCAGCCTGGGATGTTGTCAGGTCCCATGGATGCTGTGTTCTTGGCTTTGGAGAGTGTGGTTTTTACCTGTGCAATGGTAATTACAGGAACTTTGCATTCTTCCGGTATAGAGTTGGGCCTTTTAGGGGGTGAGAGGGGGGTAAAGTTATCACTGAACCTATCTGCCAGGATGTTGGCAATATCAGTTGGTTTTGTATATTTAGTGCCATTGCGCTGTAACTCAGAGCAGATCTGAGTGTTGCCATTGAGATTCTTGACATAGCTATAGAATGCTTTGTGGTTGTCTTTAGAATCAGGGGCAATTTTGTTTTTGTAACTAGCTTTGGAGGATTTTATGAGGGATCTCAACTTTTTACTGAGTCTGACCAGGGAGTTCCTCCAATCTTGGGATTTTGCTCTTTTTTGCAAAAGTTTCTTTCTTCTGTTGTAGAGTTTGTTTATGGCAGGGGACCATCAGATTGGCCCTCCTTTTTTGGAGGATAGCATCTTGGTTCTGTTAGCGAATGCATGATCCATGCACTCGTGTAAGTGCTTATAAAGTGGATTTGTGTAGGATTCAGCAGTTGTACCTCTATTGTCCATCTGCATGGGTGTTGTGAAGTTTGCCACTTCTATCTTAAAAAGCGTGAAGTTGGCTTTGGAGAATTTTTTTATGGTGGTTTCCCTAATGGGGGTGGGGCGGGATGTGGATGTCTAGGGTGATTAGCTTGTGGTTGGATCTGACCAACGAGTAATTGACCTCTGGTGTGGAACTCCAGTTGCCCATGTTAATAATGACCAGGTCTAGGATATTACTGCCCCTAGTGGGGGTGTGGATAAGTTGATCCAAGGTGTTGGAGTTTATGAATTCCAGAAAACGTTGAGCAAAATAGTTGGTACAAGAGCATTTTTCCCAGTTAATGGTGGGGTAGTTGAAATAGCCCATAATTAGGGTGTTAGGCAGTACCCTAATATTTTCCAGTGTATCAAGAAATGAGGAGTGGGAATCCTGGGGCATGGTGGGGGATCTGTAGCAAGCTACAATTTGGATTGTGGTCTTGTCTAGAGGTAGTTGCACTTGGATAACCTCAGATGCATTATGCTGAGCAACTAGCCTGAAGGTGTGGATATCCCTAATGAATATGGACACGCCTCTGCCTTTAGTGTTTTGGTCCAGGTTAGGTGGCCGAAAGGTGTGGTATGAATTATAGCCTGGTAATGCAGGGGTGCTCTCTGGAGCTTTGAACATGGTCTCTGTCACTGCACAGATGTTGATGTTCTCCATTTTAAGGAGTGCCTCAAGTGAGTGCATTTTGAGGTTTAGACTTCTAACATTGAGTAGCATTACCCCAATATTTTGCTTGCTTGTACCTGTTATGGTGGTGAGATTGTCATTTGAACCTTTCCTAAAAAAGGCACTATAGGGGTGGCAAGAGCCTTAGCCAGTATCTGGAATCCCAAGGGGACAGGTGCAGGTGGTCTCTGGCAAAGCATCGTGGTCTGTCAATCATGTCATCCCAGGCAGACAGATACTGGATCCATGTAGAATGACACCAGTAGCTTAGCCAATTGTTGAAGTCAATAATTTTGTCCTTGTACTGTGTTATTCTGGGTGATGCTAGAATGCTACTCAGGCTTAGGGTCATACCTGACTGGGTTACAAGATCAGACAGCTCCTTCATGTCTCTTTTCATGTAGTCCAGGGAGGTATGTCTCAGGTCATTCACACCAACATGGACAATGACAGAGTCATATTTGTGCCAAACAGTCACAGCCCTTAAGGCCAAACACAATGCCAGACACACTCGTCATTGGTGACTCCATAGTCAGACACACTGACGTCCCGCTCACCAGATTGAACAAGGAAAAGGTCACAGTAAGCTGCCTGTCGGGCGTTAGAATCCGCCACATAACGCAAGCACTCAGGTCTCTCAACAGCAGGTACAAGTACGACTCTGTCATTGTCCACGCTGGTGTGAACGACCTGAGACGTACCTCCTTGGACTACATGAAAAGAGACATAGAGGAGCTCTCTGATTATGTAGCCCAGGCAGGTATGACCCTGACCTTGAGCAGTATCCTACCTTCACCAAGAATGATGCCACAATACAGAGACAAGATGATCAGCTTTAATAATTGGCTTAAACTCTGGTGTCATTCAAAGGGGATCCAATGTCTGTCTGCCTGGGATGACATGCTGGACAAGCCACGCTGCTTCGCAAGGGATGGCTTGCACCTGTCACCCCTGGGCTTTTGGATATTGGCAAAGGCTCTTGCCACCCCCATAGTGCCTTTTTTAGGCAAGGCTCAAATTCTAAACCTAGCACCCTAGAACACAAAAAAGGAAAAAAAACTAAGGGTAATGCTGCTCAATGCCAGAAGTCTAAACCTCAAGATGCATGCACTCGAGGCCCTTCTCAGTATGGAGAACATCGATGTCTGTGCTGTGACTGAGACCTGGGGGTTCCGGCATGTAGATCGCGAGACAAATGCCCGCGAGCTACATCGCCGAAACCAGAAGGCCGCAGCACCGCTAAACCGTAGAGCGGTGCTGCCGAAACGTAGATACGAGGCGGAAAGATGCGGCGGTGGGAAAACACACAAAAGCAGACGGCCCCTAAGGCAAACACGCAGGCCGTCAACACATAGCGTAAACGGCCGGCAAACACACGCTGATCGGTGCGATAAACAGCACAACGGTAGTGCTCCAAAACAGTTGCATAAGCAGTTATTAAACCATTACTTACCCTCACAGCCCCAGTTGTCCACGCAAACACAGCAAACAGTCCCCAAGAAGCAGGAAGTAAAGTCCCCATCACGTAGAGCAATGCACAGCACACTTTACCCGAGAAATGCTGCATAGAATAGCAGGTCATGTGTCAGGCTAAACCCTTAAAGGTACAGACAAAGCAGTGTCAGGGTCAATAGACCACACACACTATAACCTAGGGAAACACCTGTTTGTGTACTAGTAGTAAGCATGTCACAGCAGGGGGTCTGTAGTATAGGACAAGCCCAAATAACAGGCATGCCTACAACAAACAGTACCTACCCTGCTAGAGCCCCTGAGTGCAGTTGTAAGTGTGAACATGCCAACCTGGTAAAGCATGACATACTAACCCAGTAGCAGGAGATATAGTAGCTGTAACTCATCTCCGACTCCACAGTAGAGTACGACATGCAGCTTCTGCTAAACACATCATGTTGTCCCTGTAACAGGAGTATAGACAAGTACCCAGCCCCATGTAGGAAGACAAGGGTGCAAGACAGAGGTACCTCCCTAAGTAACATCTGCCACTTAAGCAGACACCAAGCCCTATACCGTGATTGGCTGGCAGCAACAACTGGGAGTTAAAGGGGGCTGGCACAGTACACACAGAACCTGTGCTCAATCAGGCATCGTGGACTCTAAACAGAGTACAAGCATACGGCAACCCCAGGGATGTGTTGACTGCAGACAGTGCAACCATAGTGAAGAGGCGGTCAGAGACGGTTGGAGTGCACAAAGCTGTACAGGGCCACTGTGACAGACACAGTTACTACACACGGTATAAGACAAGGAGGTGTAAACCGAGTAGCCTACTGTCTGGAAGGGACTTTCTCCAAGTTCAGTAGTATATCCCATACCAAGCTCCACCGGCTGTGATGGATTCTGAGAGACCATCTACAAGTGCTGCAACCATGCTGGAATGTATGTATCTGTATAGCCCTGGTCTGATTGGCAACAGATACAGCACAGTGCCCAGCCAATGTGGCAAACCCATGCTGGTGGTGGAGGGGTACCTCTACCATTTGGAACGTGAGACACCACCAAAACGGTACTGGGCATGTAGTGAGCAGAGAGCGAAGGCATGCAGAGGACGTGCCATCACTGTTCACCAGGAAGAGGGTGAGGAATTGCTGAAATCACTGCCACACCAGCACGGCCCAGATGCAACAATGGCACAAGTGGCTACATTGCGAGCAGAACTGCGGCAGAGGGCGGTAACCGGTAATGAATTGCCGAGCTTGGTAATGCAGAGTGTGCTAGGCACAGCAGATGACAATGTACTGCAGGAGATGCCTTGTCGTGCAACCCTTCGAAGAAGCATCACCAGGGTACGGCAGCAGGCACGGGCATCCATGGCTACACCTCCAGCTACCCTTGCAGATATTGATGCCAGCCAGTATCCACTCCGTAGTGGCAGCTTCATCCTTCGTAGAAGGTTGGATATGGATGGTACTGCTTCCTTGGTAGTACTTACTACAACACAGAACCTGACTGACCTGTGCAGGTCTGACTTTGTTCTTGGTGATGGCACATTTCCCACACGGGCTGATATCTGTCGCCAGCTATATACATTACATGGCTGTATTGGCACCCCCACCTCAATGAGGGTCGTACCCCTGGTGTACTGTCTCATGACACGGAAGTCGGAGTCTGCATACACCACTTTGTGGGAGGTGCTGAGGGGTATGGCAACTGACCAGGGCTGCACTTTGTCACCACAGTATATTATGACTGACTTTGAGAAGGCAGCAATTCGTGCCAGCCGGAAAGCATTCCCTAGGAGTATTCTGAAGGGATGCCTATTCCATTTTGCACAGATCATCTGGTGACAGATCCAGCATCACCACCTTGTCGCCCTCTATGGCACGGACACTGCTTTCTCCATTGCCATTCGCAAGCTGATAGCGTTGGCATTCCTACCTTTGGATGATGTTGTCCCTGCATTTCTGGACATTGTGGCTTCCTTACCAGAATGTGCCCAGCCGATTGGTGTATTTCTAGACCATCATTATGTCCGAGGCCGACCACACAAGTATGCATCCCGCTGTTCAGTACAGACACGAATGCCATCGTCATACCCTCTGCGGTTCTGGAATGTGTCCGATGTCTCTGAGATGGACTTCCCACGTACTAACAACCAGGTGGAGGCATGGCATCGTCGGCTGAAGGTATTACTGGGTCGCCCTACTGTACAGCTAGCTGACCTTCTGTGTGTTCTGCAGCAGGAGCAGAACCTGACGGATACTCGACGTGAATCTCTTCTGAGGGGGATGCCTGTAACACCGCGTAAGAAGGCTATTGTAGTAAGGGAGCGTCGCCTAAAGCACATCTTACAACATAGGTGTGACTACACTAATGTGCAGGATTTCCTCCGTGCTGTGGCACATTTCTACAAATTATGATGCTGTCTGGGTTTCGTATGCACCAAGCACAACACACATCACATTGCATATTCAATTAATAAAGGCTTTGCCCATAGCACACGGGTTCCATGGTGCCACTTTCATGCCCGCATGGCATGCTATCCCAGCGGAATTTTCCACTAACAATTGCACATGGTGGCTTCTAAGGGGGTGCACAGTGTATCACTGTGGTGGTTTGTATATGCCACCTGTGGTTAGGGTGTAGGGGTTCCCTCAATTTTGACAGGGAATTGTCCACAGTCCTTTGTCACTGCAGTTAAAATGTCATCCTGCCATGTGTCCACATCCAGCTGTCTCACAGGTGGGTGTCGCACCGCCTAGGTGCCTGGACCCGAGACCTGGTTCAAGGCTCCCGAGAGCACCCCGGCACTATCAGGCTTTACCTCATATCATGCGTTCCGGCCCCAAAATCCGGACAATACCAAGAAAGGAGGGGGGGTGTCTATATTCATCAAGAACACCCACACCTCAAGGTTGGTGGCAACGCACAATGCATCGGAGACCATCCAGGTGCAATTAACCGTAGGCAAGACTGCTCTGCAATTTGTAGCATGTTACAGGCCACCCTCTCAATCTCAGGAACCTCACATAGCTTTCCTGAAAACACTGGAGGGGATAAATGTATCTCCAAACACCATCATACTAGGTGATTTCAACTACCCGAATTTAGACTGGGATCACTACTGAAGCCCCAACACTCTAGCCCAAAGGTTCCTAGAGTTCATAAACTCAAATGCCATGGAACAACTAGTCACCATCCCCACAAGAGGAGATAACATACTAGATCTCATCATCACGAACATGGGGTCACAATGTTCAACACCGGAAGTATACCCTTCACTGGTGAGATCAGACCATAAACTAATCTCACTGGAAGTCCACATCCCGCCCCCACCTGAGATAAAAAAGACCACAGTGAAGAACTTCTCAAAAGCCGACTTCACACTTCTAAAGGCTAGTGTTGTCTCTGTTAAGGCCTCCGAGACTGCGGAAACCATTACTCAAGCCGCTGAATCACTTACAAATGCCTTCCACCAGCACCTACAGGACTGCATGGATCAGGCAATCCCAAACAAAACAAAGACTCTTTGTACCAAAGGCAAGCGTCCAGTTTGGTGGACCCCAGCCATAAACAAGCTCTACAACAAAAGGAGGAAGCTACTACTAGACAGAGCAAAATCCTTAAAAGGGAAAACACCCTTGATCATTATAAGTAAAAAACTAAGATCTCTCATAAAATCATCCAAGGCAAATTTTGAGAGAAAAGTCGCTAAGGACTCAAAAAACAATCATAAGGCCTTCTTTAGCTATGTTAGAAACCTGGGAGGAAACTCCCAGATATGCTCAGAATTAGTTCAAAATGATGTAAAAATTACTGAACCTACAGACATTGCCAACATACTGGCTGACAGGTTCAGTGCAAACTTCTCCCCCCCCCCCAAAAGGTGAGATATCTATACCAGAGAATTATAGCCCCCCAAACATCTCTAACGCTCAGGTGAGAACTGCTCTCTCCAAGGCAAAAAACACAGCATCCATGGGACCAGATGGTGTCCCCGGATGTGTGCTCCACAAACTCAATGAGGAATTAAACCCACAGTTAGGGCAGCTGTTTAATCTTAGCCTCACCTCAGGATACGTGCCTAAGGAGTGGCGTACAGCAACTGTGGTCCCACTTCACAAAGGAGGTGCCTCCACCGACCCGGGAAATTACCGTCCCGTCAGCTTGACAAGCTTGATCTGCAAAGCTATGGAGAGGATCATAATGGAACTCATAAATAAAGACATAGGAGACTTGCAGACTTTGGATCCGACCCAGTTTGGCTTTGTCAAGGGCAGATCATGCCTATTAAACCTGGTGGACTTTTTCGAAACAGTCACCAAGGCCATTGATGAGGGAAAGGCAGTCCACACAGCCTACCTCAACCTGGCAAAGGCTTTCGACACAATACCCCACTCAGGTATCATTGATGGGTTGCAAATTTGCTAAGTGACAGAACCCACAGGGTCAGAGTTGCTGGCGCCATGTCAGACTCAAAGCCTGTCACAAGTGGTGTCCCACAGGGCTCAGTCCTGGGCCCTCTCCTGTTCAGCATCTACTTTTCAGAAGTACAAGCAAACACAGGAGGATTATGGCTGACAAAATTTGCAGATGACTGCAAACTGGGCGCCATAGTTGAGAACACATCTGACACAGATATCCTTCAGAAGGGTCTTATAGAAATGGAAAACTGGTGCCAGAACCATGGCCTAATGTTAAATGCCAAAAAATGCATAGTCATACCCTTCGGGAAAAACAAGGTTACCCCTAGCTACCATATAGGCGTCAACCCACTAAGCACAGAAGAGGTTATCAGGGATCTGGGTACCCAGGTTGACAGTAACCTTTCATTTGATACTCACGTTGCCAAAGTAGTTAGGAAGACCTTCTACATTGCTCACCTGATCATGAAGGGATTCACATCTAGATCAAGGGAAGTCATCGTCCCCCTGTACTCATCACTCATCAGGCCAATGATTGAGTACAATGCCCCATTCGGAATGTATCTGACATGACACCTGCAGCAACTGGAAAGGCCCCAAAAGTTCCTCACCAAAAGGATAAAGGGTCTCAAAAATATGTCCTATGCTGCCCGACTGAAGGAACTTCAGCTCTACTCAGTCACTTACCGTCTGATCAGAGGTGACCTGTGCCTGACATACAAGGCCATGTCCAACCCAGAATTGATGAACATGCTTCACCTCAAAAAATCTAGATCCCTCAGAACTACAAGGGCGGGAGACTTAAACCTTGACACGGTTATTAATAGGACATGCTGGAGGGACAGATTCATCACCCAGAGACTCCCTATGCTGTGGAACAAAATCCCGGTACATGTGAGGCAGAGCACCTCGCTGGCTTTGTTCAAGAGAAATCTTGACCAATGGATGGGAGAGCGCAGATATACCCCAGGGATTATCTCAGTGTCACTGCTTGACAGAGGCACAGTAAAATAATGGGCATAGTATCCTCCAAACTAAAGGGGTGGCGAAAGCCACAAAACTCCGGCTAGGCTTATAAATGCCCTTGGGCAGATAGCCTAGTATGAACCTATGAACCTATGAACCTATTTGTACTTGTTGTGGAGTGAGCTGAGGGTATGCGTTATATGGTGGATCCTGGCACCTGACAGGCAGCTGACAGTAACTTTCTCCTTGTTTAGTCTGGTGAGTGGAACATTAGTGTGCCTGAGTATAGAGTCACCTATGACTAGACTGCTGGTTTTGATGTTACGCCTTATGGGCTGTGGTTGAGTGGCACACTGAGTTTGTGGGCTATGTGTCATGTGGGTAGTTTTGGGGGGTGGATGTTGCTTGCGTTTCTGCTTTGGAGGTCCTTGTTCCTTGAGCAGAATTTTATTGAGAGCCTCCGTGAATGTACGTGTGAGTTTTGTGTTTCTATGTATGTGTTTTGGTGGTGTAGGTTTTGAGGGACTATGTGATGAGTGTGGTGTGGTGCAAGTGTTTACCCCCTCCTCTTGACTGTCTAGTCCAGTCTTGGGTGAAGAGAGTTTTGCTTCCAGTTGTGCAATATAAGTGCATCTATCACAGGTTGTAATGTTGGGTGGTAGGAGGAGAGGGTTGTCTGTGTACATGAGGCAATTGCTCCATTGCCCCAAGATGCCCAGATTCAACAGGTAGACAGGAGAAAACACCGACAGCTGACCCTTAGCCATGCCTGGATAGGTGCTTATTTATTAAGTACTAAAACCTGTTTTCCTCTTGACAAGTGAGGGAAGTTGAGTGCTGTAGTAATTTGCAGCTTATTTACTGCTTACAATGAGTTCTGAACAAGTGCTGAGCTCAAAGAAACAGATTTGAGTGCTAAAACTAAAAAAATGGCTAGTGCTAAGGGAAAATTTGAAGAGCAGACTTTATGGCACCGGGAATAGTTTTATCCTAGCTAAGCGGTGCGGGCTCAGAAGCTTACAAACAGTCTTGGATACAGCAAATCTGTATCTGGGCTACACTACTTACAGGAAAGGCAGGAAACAAGCTTAGAATTTTTTTTTTTGTAAAGTGGAAATGGAGTAAGAAAGAGCAGAAGATAACTTAAGATTAAGAACTAAGTGGGTTGGCCTTCTCAGATGTTCTCCTTGTTTTAGGTAGAATGAGGTAATGACACTAAACTGTGAGGAATGTCCCAGATCAAATTTACAGTAGGGGCGGGCAACAGCAAAGCCACCAAGTATAAGAGCAGGATACTAATACTGTGGGTGAGTGGGACAGAAAAATCAGAACAAATAAACCCAAACAGGTAATTAACAATTGTAGAAAATTTCCAGTTAATACCTCACACATAGTGAAACTAGCTAGAAAATTATTCAGCAGATAATAAAAGTGCTATAAATAACTTGTAAAAATAAGAAAAAACAGGATACTTAATGTTATAGGCTTGCTCAGTGCCATTCCTCCAAATAGCTCAGTGTGAATGGCAGAAACACTCACAAGTTAACTTTTTAAGTAACAGAAAGTTGAAACCTGAAACAACTTTAAAAAAAGCTTTAAAGAACCAATTTGTTGCTTACTCCAAGCCGTAGTCCAGGTAACCCCAATCAGCCAATGACCATAAACACTCCCCCTCACTGAAATGCAAGAATGGCTTTGGCTAAACTAAGATGGCCTGGAACTGTTACTGGGATCTCCCTCAGCAGCACGCCATAATTAATATGTATGGTGAGCTGCAGAGGAGGAACCGTGGCAGTGTACATGGATACATTCCATGTAGGCTCTACATGGAGCCTACTTGGATTTTATTGAATCCTGGGTTTTGTCTATTATAGCACAGATATGATAAATGTCTGCTGTTTAGCTCCATTTAAAAGCTTGCTAAAGTTACTTCTTCACTTTCTAAGTGTATACTGGGCAGCACACCCAATGCAGGTAAGGTAGTCTGAAATGATGTTGAGTCTTCCTTCTCCCTCAAACTAATCATTCACAGTTGCAATCCACTAGCAACTATCAGTGAGGTAGAGCCCACACTATATTTACATCTGCTACACAAAGCCAAAATATGGTATTCAGACAGCTTGCCCTAAGGTAAATGTAAAGATGTGATGTAGAGTAACTTTACTAGTGGTAAAGTGAGACACTTGGATAGTAACCAATGCTTCTTCCACAGATTTGATTTTTGGGCAGTCAACAATGTTTGTAACAGTCCAGCTAATGACAAGGATCTCACCCTTTCTGTGAAAATCAACAGTTTTGAGAAGTTACTTAAGAAATACTGAACCTTGCAATTGGATAACTCATTCCTTAAACACTGTATCCAAAATGAGGGCATCCCCAGGGATTTGCAGGTTTTCAAATATCTGAATGGGCTACACTCAGGTTTGCTCTTACACCAAGACCGAACGAGGTAGAACATATGAAGCTGATGGTCCATGACAATCTTCGGCATTTATCTTTATTGGAACAGCAGGCCCATAGTGTTAATGAAGAGATTAACAAGAATTTGCTGTTTCCAGATTATGTGGCAGATTTCCACAATGAATTTTCACCGTATGGAAGAATATTGGTCGCCAATTTTCAAAAAGAAGCACAAGAAAATATACAGGGATGAGATGGAGTACAACAACAAGATGACCTACCGTGATCCCAATCATAGTTGTAGAAATGATCAGACATTTAATGAAAGGATTCTGAACCCTAACAGTAATTATGAAACAGAAGATGTCAACAACGATATTTAGAAGAACATCCCAAGAAGACTAAAGGAGAAGAGGATGAGCGAACAGGACAAGACTGTGAGTAGACCTTCAACCAACTTGAGATGGAATTATCAAAGGATCAACCACTTTAACATCCAATTCCATTGGAGGAATTAATATTAAATGTTTTGGCGACTTGACTTCCACTCAAAGTACTTTTACAGATGTTGGTGATTTTAAAGTTTAGTTATTCCTATTTTGAAATTAGCCGAGGTTTTGGATCTCTTTTTAAGAAGGGTTTTAAATGTGTTCCTTCCAGCAATTCTAATGCTGCTGACACAATTATTGAGCTTAAACCTTTTACTAGGAGGCTCAACCTTGAATGTGTTCTCCCTCAAAGGGCTGTTGGTGAATAAGGTGTTGGGTTGAGCAGAATGAGTACTTTCAATCCCCCATGTTTCCCCCTATTGCTTTGTTCAAAAAATTATGTGAGAAGGACATCTGCACTTGGTGAGGTCAGAAGATATAGTTTTTTATAATCTCACTAGGCAAGAGAAGCTTCTATTGAATCAGATTACAAATTATAAAAAAATAAGAATCATGAAACCTGACAATAGTGTTGGGGGGCTTCTTCTTATGGATCACCACATGTATCAAAACAATATGTTTGACTATTTTAATAATGGTGAATTTTTTTTCTTTGTTTTCTCACAGTGAAACATTGCTTATAACCAAATTGATATGTGGCTTGAGGACATGGTTTCTACCTACAGCATGGCATCTAGGTAGGGAAGCTGAAAATCCCTGTTATCTTTCCGATACTAAAGTTCCACATATCTGTGGAGGACCCACCTTTGAGACCAGTAGTTGCTTTGGCAGGATCAAATACTGAACCATTAGCCAAATATGTGGATTGCAAGTTGAAAAAGGTTTGGGTTGACAAGTGGAGCATTTTGAAAGAACTCACAGCACTTCTTAGAAATCCTTTCAAAAAATCACTTACTCTGCAGACATTTTGTTTGTGACTACTGACATCAGGGATTTATGCCTGGTAATACCCCATGAGTTGGGTCTTGAATGGTTCTTCCAAGCTATAGCTATGGAGACCACCTTTGATAAGAAGGATATTGATACTATTTACCGTTGTATGGACCTAGTTTTGAGTAATAAGTGTGTATTTTTTTAAGATGAGTACTTTAAGCAGTTGAAAGGTGTTGCTATGGGTGTGGCCTCAGAACCTGTTTTTTTGCTAATTTGTTTTCTTGGTCTTGGGAGAATAATTTCAGTTCACTTCTTCTTTTTGGTCTAAAATCCAATTATACCTCAGGTACCTGGATTGTCATTCGTCCAGTCAGGATGAAACAGACAAGCATGCATGGGTTTTGTTCAAGCAGCTTTATTATGTACAACACATCAAGATTGAGGCAAATAACTGTAACTTAGATAAACTTGTAAACAGACTATTTCTCTCATATATGTTAACTATCTGGCTGCACTCTCAAAATGGCACTGAAGCTAGCATGTGCTGGCTATTTATATGCATGTGCTGACTTTGGAAATGTTTTTTAAAGGTACAACACACATATATATTCTACATCCTCCCTATTTGAGAAATGAGTCATACTTCATTGATGACATTAATTGACATGTAATAAATACAAGATACTTATCTGACATGCAGTTATACAGAACTAAATACATATAGACAATTATGTCCAGGTTGCTGTGCATTTCACACTAGGTCTGGAGATGCAATCAAATCATGTGACATAGAATTGAGGATTAGGTTTAGCAAGTGGAATTCTTTCTGATGAATGTTCAACCTTAGGGACATCAGGAACATCATCAGGAATGGAAGGAGAAGTTAAGACACATTCTGCAACAGGAACACTGTCTGGATTGCTCTGAAATCTTGAGTCTGTATCACAGGAACAATGCTGTGATATTGGTTCTGATACAGGAAGAACATGTCTGTGATTTCTCCTGTACCCCTCACTCTCCAGTTCCACAACACAGGATCCCGGCTCGGCACATGTACCTGTTGCTTGACCAATCCAGTCTAAACCTTTTGCCATTTGTATCCTCACTGTCTCTCCTTCTTTCAATGGATGAAGAAATCTGCTCATTTTATCATAACCACTTCTAGAAAGAATGCGTTCTGAATAGTTGGGCTTTGATTGCTCTTTTGTTGTTCTTAACTTATGCCTCAACAAACTGGAACTGATAGGCTAGGTTGTTCTGGTTTGCCTAGATAGAAGTCTTTGAGCAGGCGAGCCAAGTTTATCATCCTAGGGTATGTTTCCAAGATTAAGTAAATTTAAAAAGGCATCGGAATTGCCACACTTTGACTTCTCTAGTAATTGCTTTGCACTCTGTATTGCACGTTCATATAGACTATTTGACTGTGGATATTCAGGACTACTAGTAACATGTACAAAGTCCCATTCTTTTGCAAATTTCTGAAACAACTGACTAGTAAATTTAGTACCATTATCAGCAATAAGCTTATGTGGACTGCCATGGACTGAGAAATGATGTTTCAACTTAATATTAACAGTAGTGGACATTAGATTAGGCAACAAATCAATCTCAAACCAGTTTGAATAAGAGTCGACCAAGTCTATGTAATGCTGATTGTTCCAGTCAAATATGTCAGTGGCTACTGTTGACCAAGGTAGTCCAGAAACTTGATTTAGCTCAAGTGTCTCGTTTTGCAGATGCAATCTAGTATAACTGCATACTGAACAAGATGAAAGCACTTTGTCAATGCCTTTTGCTAAAGAAGACCAAAACAGTAGTCCTCTCACCTTTCTTTTTATAGATTTGGACTCTGGGTGACCACAATGCAAAATCTGGATATATTTATGTTGTAAGGAAGCAGGACAACAACTTTAGGACCTTTGAAAATAATGACATCTTCCATCAACATCTCAACTCTGTGAGGAAAATAAGGTTGTACTTCAGGCAGTACACTAGATTGCTTTGACGGCCATCCTACCAAGATGTAGTGGTTGAAATTTTGTAAACCAGGATCATTCTTTGTATGATCTCTCAGCTCATTAAGCCTCATGGTTGAAAAATTATGCACTTCCATGACATCAAAGTCAAAATTTGCTGCATCAAGCTGTTCTGTTGAATTTCTGGGTGATCTGGATAAGGTACCCACCAGATAAAGAAGTTTGCCTTTTGAATAAACCATTTTGAAGTTGTACTTTTGTAATATGAGCATCATGATTTGCAATCTTGCTGGAGCGGAATGCATAGGCTTCTTTAAAATAGTAACTAGATGTTAATGATCAGTTTCAATCTGGATATCTCGACCATAAATATAATCATGAAGCTTTGAACATGCAAATACAATTGCCAAAACTTCCTTCTCAATCTGATCATATTGCATTTCAGTTTAGGTAAGAATTCTAGATGCATAGGCTACTGGTCTGCCCTCCTGAGGAAGAACTGCACCAAGATCAAACTTTGATGCATCACAGGAAAGAGTGACTGGTTTATTGACATCATAGTACCTTAGTGTAGGCAGACTTGCAATTTTCTGCTTAAGATCATCAAATGCTCTCTGGTGCTGTTCTAGCCATGACCATGCAACATTTTTGCAAATCAGCTCTCTTAAAAGCACTGTCAATTCACTAAAATCTGGTATAAACTTGCTCAAATAGTTAACCATACCAAGAAAACACTGTAGAGCTTGAACATTATCAGGTGCTAACATCTCAAGAATAGCTGTTTGCTGAGGCGGGTCTAGTTGTAGCCCAGTACTAGTAAACAAATGACCTACATATGTGACTTCTGTAGTCTGAATTTGCACTTCTGAGGATTGAGCTTTAAGTTCACTTCACGTGCTCTGTGTAGAACTTTTTTGAGGTTTCTTTCACTTTCTGCTTCACCATTGTCTCTGACTAATAAATCATCTACTATTATGACTCGGGGATAACCAGAAAAGACTGACAACCAAACAAAACAAAAAAATGAACTGCAGACCTGCTGGCAAAAAAAAAAAAAGTAAACCAGAAGCCAAATATTTAGTGCTTTCATCCACTGTTTAATACATGAACTTCCTCAGAAACATTTTCAAATGATTTCCAGTTCCTTAAATAACTTACTAAACAGGAAATGACATCATGACCATCAAACTGAAAAAATAACAAATGTGATTTTCTACAAAAATGAAGTATTGTCATAATGATAACAAATAAAAAAAAAAAAAATATATATATATATATATACATATATACACATATATATATATATATATATATATATATATATATATATATATATACAAATGAATGCATATACACATATATACACATACATATGTGTTAAATGCAAAAATACAGTCATAAAAATGCAGTGTAACTTCATGCTGTGTGAATAGCATAATAATCAACTTGAGCATATAAAATGCATATCCAAAGACCTCTCTCACGTAGACACAACAATCACATGCATACACACACCCGCACACACACACACACACACACACACACACACACACACACACACACACACACACACACACACACACACACACATATGCACATATAGACATGTACCCCCCCCACACACACACACACACACACACACACACACACACACACACACGCACACATCATACACACAGACACACACATGCACACACACACACACACACACACACACACACACACACACACACACACACACACACACACACACACACACACACACAAGCATAGAACCAGTCACTATGAAAATATAAAATACACATGTGAAAAAAAGAAAATATATATATATATATATAAATGTTGTAAAACATATATGACAATATAAAAATAATGATGATATATACACACAAGTACACACACCAAAATGTATATAATATAATATATATAAAATGTAAAATGTAATGTATGTATAAAACAAAAAAATATGTATATATATGAATAATGTAAATCATATCATGTCTCTGAAGGGAATCAAAGTGATATGAACATGTATGTGTACACACATGTACACCTCACACAAAACACACATGAATCACATGCATATGATCTCAAACACCTATCTATGTTTCAAAAAACAGTTTAAATTAATATAATCATTGAGGCCAGGCAACCTATCAGCCCCCAACAAAAGTTGCCACAATGTCTCCTTGCATTCTAAGACATTGTTTAAATCTCCTCCAAATTCACTAGTGTTGATTTTTTCCAAAACTGAAAATTGAAATTTCTTAAAATCTCTACATGTTAAAGAATGTTTGGCCAAAGAATTAAACTAATCTTTGTTTTTTATAGCCAAATTGTGCTCATAGATTCTTCTTTTTAGAAGCCTTTTAGTTTTTCCTATGTAATAATGTTCGCATGAAACACAATTGGCGATGTAAACAACATAATCGGAGTTACAACTGTAATAACTCTTAGACCAAATGGTGTACTTAAGAGATTTTATGAATACACTAGTACTGTTACTAATAAATCTACACTGCCTACAGTTATTGCATGCATAAGTACCCCTCTTAATACTGGCTGCTCTTGTCATGTCCTGATACCTATAATGATCTATCTCCAGCATAGATTTTAAGTTTTTAACTTTTTTGTAAGTGAAAGTGGGTTTCATCCCTAAAGTACCAACCAAATCTTTATTTCCTAATATCATTTTCCAATTGTTAATGATGATGTCCCTGATGAACCACATTTTGTCAACAATCGGTAAAGGGAACGCTAGGTGGTAACTACTGGTATTCTCTAAAACTTTGGAACCAGAACTTAAACCTATCTGACTAGAAAGAAGAATCAGTTTAGCAACCCCCTTCCTTAACGAAATGACCTCTTTCTCTATTTTTTCAATCCAGTCTAATGCGTAACCTCTATACAAGAATAGTGACCTTAAAAATCCTACTTCACTTTGAAATACATCATCATCAGTGGTGAGCCTACTCAAATAACAAATTATTTGGCCCTTCACTACTCCTTTTTTCATATGTGTAGGATGTAAACTGTCCTTGTGTAAATACCGGTTCGCAAAAACCCCTTTCCTGTATATTTGACTTTTCAATGTGTTATTAACTGCATCTATACTAAGGAGGACATCAAGAAAGAGAATGTTATCCCCAAAACCATTCAATTTGAAGACCAAGAAGTCAGTACTGTGATTCAAATCTGTCACCAAGTCAGAAAATTCTTCAAAAGTGCCATTCCACAAAAAAAGTAGATCATCTATAAATCTAAAATATGCAAGTGCCCTATTAAAAAGATGATGTTTAACCAAAAATTTGAGCTCCCAATTTGCCATAACCAAATTGGCAAAAGCTGGTGCCACCCTCGCTCCCATTGCTACTCCTGAAATTTGTTGATAAATATGTTTACCAAATCTGAAGAAATTATTCTCTAGGACTAACTCCATTAGATCACAAATGGTGCTAACCTTGTGTTTCTCAACATCAGAATATAAAGTCAGGTATTCCCTCAAATATTCTAATCCTTCTGTTTGCTTGATAGCAGTATATAAGGACTTGACGTCAAGAGTAGCAAAACTGACAGAACTAGATGAAACATCTATATTCCTTAGTTCTTCCAATAAATGCCAGGAATCTCTGATGTAAAATCTAGTTCTCTGTACAATAGGATTCAGAATATAGTCAAGCCAAATAGATATATTCTCAGTTCCAGAAAAGATCTGTTCCATTGCATGCTAGAAGACTTCCTTCACTTGCAGAATTTATTCCAAATGGCATCCTGAGAAATTTATATCTTCCAAATGGGGTACTGAATGTGAATATTTGTGATCAAGCATCACTTGTCTAGATGAACTCATGTATCCAAAACGGAAAACACAGTGCCATTTGGTATTAGGCCTGTGACTTCCTTGACTTTTCCCATGGGATGATGAGGTCTTTTCAATGCCTTATTCAAGTCTGTTGGGTTGATGCATATTCTGATTTCGTTTGAGCCTTTCTTGTCAGTTGCTACTATAGACAAAGCCCATTCAGTTGTTTCTGTAGCTGGACAAATTACAACTTGCTGTATCATTTTATCCAGCTGAGCTTTAACTCTGCTCCGCATAGCTTTTGGATCTCTTCTTGCCAGTCTGACCACTGGCCTGACCTCTAGGTCTAACTTCATGGAATACACAACTGGAAGCTTGCCTAGCTTGTCAGTGAAAACATCAGCATACTCTGAGAAAATAGTATCACTGAAACTGGAACTGGGATATGTACTTATGTGATGGACCTCTTTAGTGAAGGAAAGCAAATCCATTCTCAAACTGTATCTGAGACAGAGCAATGACTCCACAGGTCTTCTGACTACATAAAACAACAACTTGTAACTGTTCCCAGCCAAATAACATGAAAGCACTACTGAACCTTAGGTTCGAATTTCTTCACCTCCATCTGTAAAAAGTCACACACAACCAACCACATTAAGTTGTTCACCAACTCTTACTTTAGCAAATGTTTCTGCTGACATAACATTGCACTTTGAACCAGTGTCTACTTTGAACTCGATGGGTTTACCATGGATCAGGACAGTACACAATACTTTGCCCTTTGTTAATAAATCTACTGCATTAATCTTTTCACCAATTACTGATACACCATCTATGTAGCAAATAGGATTGCAGCTCCCTATATGATCGACTTGCTTTTCTGAGTGACCTTTCTTTGCAACTGAGTGAGGTTTGCTTGACTTGCAAAACCTCTGAAAATGATTCCATTTTTTACACTTGTGACTTTGCTGAACAAATGCTAAGCACTTTTCTCTTTTAGACTCACAGTTGGCACCACAATTATGACAGTTAAAAATAAAGCTTGACCTGAGTTTTGCTGAGCCACCCTTATGCTGTACTAAGTTAGCAACCTTTGTTTTGCACTGAGCATGCTCCTTTAACTGAACTAGTCTTGGAACTTGTGAGAAAATCATGTGGTTTCCCTGCCACACCTGCTGAGTTTGCAGCTGTAATGTGCTTAGGCCTGTTTCTGCTTGTCACATGCTGCATGTTGTCTTCATTTGCTTTGGAGCCTGCTGCAATCATGATCTTTTCACTTGTAAGCATACTTGTGTGCCTTTCTGTAACTTCATGGATCTGACAAATCTCAATAGCTTAAGTTTCTGTCATGAAGCAAACTCTTTCTCACAGCAGCACTATTAATACCACACACAAGGCTGTTCATCATTAGCTCATCTTTTAAATCACCAAACATGCAAGATTTAGCTTTGTTTCTCAAGTCAGTAATGTAAGCTGCAAATGTTTCTCCTATCCCTTGGTCTCTTGTGTAAACCAAATGCCTCTCTGATGCAACATTGGTCTGGGGGTTGCACATTTCTCTGTATTTATGCTTCAAACAGTCAGGATCTTTTATTGATTCAACCTGAACAACAATATGATGATTTTCACCTTCACCTTCATACACTGCTGGTGCATACACAAATGAACGCTCTCTATCAATGGTCTCTGACCCAGCTAGGTTTAGCAAAATGAATGTCTGGTGCATGTATGTTTATTTGAGTATGCTGCTTGTATGAAAATATCGTACTCTTGCTCAAATATTCTCCAGTTCTCTGCAATATTCTGATCAAATAGAACTGGTGACGGTTTTTGAAATCCATCTGTCATGCCAACAAATTACAGCAAAACACAATACAATCTGAGTTCACTTGTAACTGCACAAACTTACACACACACACACACACACACATATATATGTATATATATATATATATATATATATATATATATATATATATATATATATATATATATATATATATATATATATATATATATATATATATATATATATATATATATATATATATATATATACATGTGTATATATATATATATATATATATATATATATATATATATATATATATATATATATATATATATATATATATATATATATATATATATATATATATATATATATATATATATATATATATATATATATATATATATATATATACATATATATATATATATATACATATATATATATATATATATATATATATATATATATATATATATATATATATATATATATATATATATATATATATATATATTAAAAAATATATATATATATATATAACAAAACAAGTCCCGACCCAGAGCTACAAATGTGAACCTGTTGTGCAAATGAGGCTATTAATGACAAAGTCCAAAAAGTTCAAAAATGGAAAACAGTGCTTAAATAAAGCAGTCAATAGTACTTCCAAACGTGTATCCAGAAAATAGAAACCATCAAACGATAGTATGCCAACTGTCGAAGTAATGCTGAGACACTAAAAACAGAGCCACTGGTTTAAGCGCAAACAAACTGTTCCTGATAAATTCCAACCTTGAAAACCATCCAAGGATAAACGAACTGTGAAGCCGTTACAAAAACGCAAATGAAAAGGAACACTGACTCGAGACTCACAAACTAGAGGTTCAAACAGTCTATCGCATAATATCTTCTGTTGCAAAAACTCTTCAGTAAATAAACACTTGTGCAGCAAACTAATACACATAAACCATTCGGTTCTATGTTTGAACGAAAAGACTCCTTTAATATGGTAAGCGCTTTCGCGGTGTACCCCACCGCTTCATCAGACAAAGTGAAAATAATTTAGGAACATTTATATACAGAACATTAAAAACAAATTAGCCTACCATTGGTTAAAAATTCAGCTCATAAAAACGTTATGGCAGGTACATCCATCTTCCTCGATGTAAGCGGAAGTTGCATCACAGTGTATAAAACATCCACAGGATGTGGATGTATCAAAATTAAAGTGATACATACAACTAAAACCTTGCCTTATTCTGTGTATATCGCTAAATCATTCACAACACGTTGACGATATATATCACCATTATCAGAATGGCAATGAATACACACTGTTGCCAAGTTGGAGCCTGCACAAAATGTTATAAAAAATGTTATAAAAACATGCGCAATAAAGATAAAAATAAAATCTATCCATTCTCATCTTATAAGAACGTGTACCAAATGCATAAGCTTGGTAAGAAATGCAGTGTACTGAAGTATAAAAATAAAGTCTGCAAGTGCAACAAGTGTTAGAGGTGAAAATGACAAGAGATTTATCGTAGATCTGATGAGAGTAAACAATATAAGGATCTATGAAATTGTATAAAAGTGGGTGATGTACTTGGATACAGAAACAAATTCTACAGGTATAGCAAGATACTGATGTGGGAATTGTAGAAATATAGAAATTAAAGATTGCAAGAGATGTATGACCAAGTGGGACGGGAGGACGCTGAAGCAAATGGACAATGTATGCAAACAACAGGTGTGGGCTAAGCTGGAAAGACAGGGTGTGTAGCAGATGTCGGGCAGGTAACAATGTAAAAAATGATGTTAAATATAAGAATAAGGATGATCATGAATGATGGTCAAAGACTGGGATGGGCACAGTAAAGAAAGGGCGGACAAGGAAATAAATGCATTGGAAAAAGGAAGCAGTTTGTGAAGCAGTGTGTGAAGCATATATATCTGCTGACAAAAAGACTGGATGGATGTAACAGCGACTGCATGTAGACGTGTATGGATGTACATGTACAAAGTCTATGTGCTGGCAAAAGGGCTGATAAAAGAGCCTGGCATATGAGACAGAATGGAACCAATGGGCTTAATGTGGCTTCCTATTGGTGAGATGTGGTTTAAGTGAAACAGTGTCATTGAGGCCCATGCCCCTATGTGCACCCAGTCTGAGGATCCATCGAAGTTCTGCATCCTCTGTCCTGTTGATGATGTTGCCAATACGTTTGGTAGGTGGTTCTATATGAAGCACCTGAAACAAGATGATGTGATTCGGACCATTACTGAGCATATGTCTGGCTAAGGCACTACTGTTGTCCTGTCTAGTATGACAGTAGTAGTGATCTCTGATCCGCTCCCTAAGTGTGCGATTCGATTTGCCAATATAGTAGCAAAAACAGGTGTTGCAATGAGCTACATAAACTACATTCCGGCTCAAACAAGAGGCATTGGCTCTTAATTCCCAAAGTCTGCCACTTTCCGGGTGCCTAAAGTAATGGGATTCATCTACATAACGACACTGTGCACAGTCACCACATCTTGTTGTTCTTTCCAATCCAGTCCTGGCCATCCTACTGCTGTTACTTGAACCCAGTATTTGTTTCAAGTTGGACATGTTCCTGTATGTAAACTTGGGATATGGTCCAACTATTGCTTTTGTTTTCTCATCACATGTCAAGATGTTCCAATTTGCTGCTATCACATCCTTAAAAATGCGAACATTAGTACTATATGGTACAACAAGATGTTCAAAGCCCATCTTGTCATTTGTTCTGGGTTGGGTGTGAGAATGTTCTGAAAAATATGGTAGTGCTCTATTATTCCTGAGTTCATCCATACTGGAATACACACCTCTTATTTCATCTGTACTATATCCTCTATCAACTAGACCTGTATGTAATACTTCTAATTCCATCTTGTATTGTGCGTTCTGACTGGATAGTCGTGAAAGACGCATCGCCTGTCCCTTGATCACATTCCTGAAAACCTGTGGGTTGTGCATGCTACGTCTATGTAGAAAAGAAGCCTTGTAACAGGTTTTTCTATGAACTCTTGTACTAAATTGTCCATGATCCACTTTTATCTGCACATCCAAAAAATCCAAAGATTCCTTGGAATAGTTCAAAGTGAATTTGATGAAATCAGTAGCCTCATTTAACCGTGAATGGAACTCCAGTAAACTCTGCACAGACCCTTTCCAAAGAAAAAAGAGATCATCAACAAATCTCTTGAAGAATAATATTTCCTTCACATTATTAATGTATCTCCTTTCAAATTCAGCCATAACCAAGTTGGCGTAGCTATTGGCACAACTAGTGCCCATAGCTACGCCACTGGTTTGTCTATAGCAGGTGTCATGGAAGATAAAATGTTATTCTCAATACTATTTCCATGAGGAACAAAGGAGATCTATCCTTGTCTGTGCAAGTTGAGTATTCCTGGTCAAGAAGGATTTAAGAAACGATATCCCTTGGTCATTCGGGATACATGTGAAGAGTGACACCACGTCCATAGTAACTAATATGACGTTCTCTGGTGTGGGTATGACGTTGGCTATATCATAAAGACTCCTCAGAAATTGTTCAGTATCTCTCAAAACTGGTGGATAATTAACAAGATATTTTTTGAGTTGATTGTCCAAGTATATGGATATTGGTTCCGTCAGCCAACCTGATCCAGAAACAATTGGTCTGAGGTCCGGAGTGTATATGTTTTTGTGAATCTTGGGAAGTCCACTTATCGTAGGTATTAGAGGAAACTCCACCACAAAGTATGAGTAAAGTTCAGAATCAATGAGGCCTAAAGTCTTGCATTCTGCAAGAGCATTGTTGAGTCTATCTTGTATAACAAAAACATCATCAAATGAAATTGTTTCATAAGACCCACTCATTAAAAGCTCTCTCATTTTAAGACAATAATATTCATTATCTAAAACGACAATAGGACCTCCTTTATCCGCCTTCTGAATTATGTCATTATTCTGTTTTAATTTGAGAAGAGCTAGGTTCTCTTGACTTGTTAAATTGCTCATAGTTGGACATGGTTGTGTTAGTGCTTCATATAACTGAGATTCAACCACTTTAATGAACGTTTCATGGTTCGATTGTAGGTGTGGTGTGAATATACTTCTTTTTCTGAAACCTACATGTGAATTCAATCCTAGGTTGGCTTCATTGGAGCCAAACATGATTCTAAGTGAGATTTTTCGAATGAATAACCTCACTGAAAGAAGGGCTTGGCTGATATCCATATTATTGGTGGGTATAAAGGACAACCCTTTGTTCAAAACACTAATTTCATCCTTAGATAAAGTGTATTTGGAAATATTATGTACTAACGATGCCGGATTTCCTACATTCTGCACTTGTACAGAATGCACATTATGCATATTTATCAAGGGAATTTTTATATTCTGCATATGTGCAAGATGCATGTTGTGCATATTACTCGAGGATGTTAAAGACTTGAGTTCCAAAATTTCTGTAATGTTCGTTGCACCTGTGGAGGATCTTTTCTTAAGCTCCATAGCTGTTGTCCATATCCAACGATCGTTTCCTCCCTCGGATGGGAAAACCCGAGTGGTTTTGTTCATCCAATTGAATCTTCCTTCTCACAGCTCCTGCAAGTGTGTTACTAGAGTCACCCACATTCCTAGTTCTGGTTGAATGAACTATGGGATTCAGGGCATCATCTTCATTCGGTGTTACATAAACTGAATCATTGCCAACAGGTGAAGTGATAGAAACAGAGGCTGCATTGCTGTTGCCGATATTGTTAGAGCCCATTAGAGGAATGGGTTCTATGCCACTTGATTTCGATGTAGTCTGTTCTTTTAGTGTAACAGATTCATCCCTGTTGTTCGGATATCTGTGTGTTGATATTGGATTCTCCTTACATATATCAGTTAGCCGCATTAGTCTATTGTTATCTGTATTAAAAGGCCTTACATTTACGTCAGTCCCTCTGTTAGTCATTGGACCTGGAACTGGTCGTTGACCATTTATATGGGTCCTAGGCCATACGAACACATTGTTATTGGCAAAATCATGAAAATCTCTAGCCATTTTCTTTCGTTTATTATTGACGAGATTTTTCTCATATCTGTTTAGTCTCTCCATTGTGTCTTGTAGATAGATTTCAATCTCTTCAGGGCCACATTGTTCAATTAATTTGTTCTGTATATCAAACGCATTGTCTTTAGCATCATTTTCCATAGGTTGAAAAAAATTTATCAATAATTTTATATATTCATTACTTGCACGAATGTTAATCTGTTGCCATTCAGCTAGTAGTTTGGGATATGTGTTTCCATAGGTGGGCATCGTGAGAATGCGGCCCTTGGAATAATGTTGTGATTCAAGCATGCTTCCATGTGGAAGCGTTAATCTTTTAATTCTATATAGTTCATTCTCAAACTCCCTTTTAAGATCTTTAATTAAATTATCATTCCGTTTATCATTCATGGAAACCATATCATCAGTAGAATCAATCACCTCAAATAAAGGATTGATGCTATCTTCAAAGAAATGTCGTAACTTGATGTTAACAGAGTCTCTTACCTTCTCTGTGGATGTTGATTCATGAGTAGCTCCTTCCATATCGCAAAAAATTGTATGTAGAACACCCAAGCGATAGTCCCAAACTGAATGTAACAAAACAAGTCCCGACCCAGAGCTACAAATGTGAACCTGTTGTGCAAATGAGGCTATTAATGACAAAGTCCAAAAAGTTCAAAAATGGAAAACAGTGCTTAAATAAAGCAGTCAATAGTACTTCCAAACGTGTATCCAGAAAATAGAAACCATCAAACGATAGTATGCCCTGAGACACTAAAAAGTCGGCAATGCTGAGACACTAACAAGAGCCAAACAAACTGTTCCTGATAAATTCCAACCTTGAAAACCATCTGTAAGCGTGAAGCCGCAAAAGCATAAATGAAAAGGAACACTGACTCGAGACTCACAAACTAGAGGTTCAAACAGTCTATCGCATAATATCTTCTGTTGCAAAAACTCTTCAGTAAATAAACACTTGTGCAGCAAACTAATACACATAAACCATTCGGTTCTATGTTTGAGCGAAAAAGACTCCTTTAATATGGTAAAGCGCTTTGTGTACACAACTTCATCAGACAAAGTGAAAATAATTTAGGAACATTTATATAGAACATTAAAAACAAGTTAAAAACAAATTAGCCTACCATTGGTTAAAAATTCAGCTCGTAAAAACGTTATAGCAGGTATGTCCATCTTCCTCGATGTAAGCGGAAGTTGCATCACAGTGTATAAAACATTCACAGGATGTAGATGTTGCGTATCAAAATTAAAGTGGTATATACACCTAAAACCTAGCCTTAGTCTGTGTATCGCTAAATCATTCACAACCGTTGTGATATATATCATCATTATCAGAATGGCAATGAATATACACTGTTGCCAAGTTGGAGCCTGCACAAAATGTTATAAAATGTTATAAAAACATGTAATAAAGATAAAATAAAATCTATCCATTCTCATTTTATAAGAACGTGTACAAATTGCATGAGCTTGGTAAGAAATGCAGTGTACTAAAGTATAAAAATGAAGTCTGCAAGTGCAACAAGTGTTAGAGGTGAAAATGACAAGAGATTTATCGTAGATCTGATGAGAGTAAACAATATAAGGATCCATCCTTATATTGTTTACTCTCATTAGATCTACCATCAATCTCTCGTCATTTTCACCTCTAACACTTGTTGCACTTGCAGACTTTATTTTTATACTCCAGTACACTGCATTTCTTACCAAGCTTATGCATTTTGTACACGTTCTTATAAAATGAGAATGGATAGATTTTATTTTTATCTTTATTGCGCATGTTTTTATAACATTTTTTATAACATTTTGTGCAGGCTCCAACTTGGCAACAGTGTGTATTCATTGCCATTCTGATAATGGTGATATATATCGTCAACGTGTTGTGAATGATTTAGCGATATACACAGAATTAGGCAAGGTTTTAGTCGTATGTATCACTTTAATTTTGATACATAACATCTACATCCTGTGGATGTTTTATACACTGTGATGCAACTTCCGCTTACATCGAGGAAGATGGATGTACCTACCATATCGTTTTTATGAGCTGAATTTTTAACCAATGGTAGGCTAATTTGTTTTTAACTTGTTTTTAATGTTCTATATAAATGTTCCTAAATTATTTTCACTTTGTCTGATGAAGCGGTAAGTACACCGCGAAGCGCTACCATATTAAAGGAGTCTATTCGTTTAAACATAGAACCGAATGGTTTATGTGTATTAGTTTGCTGCACAAGTGTTTATTTACTGAAGAGTTTTTGCAACAGAAGATATTATGCGATAGACTGTTTGAACCTCTAGTTTGTGAGTCTCGAGTCAGTGTTCCTTTTCATTTGTGTTTCTGCAACGGCTTCACAGTTCGTTTATTCTTGGATGGTTTTTAAGGTTGGAATATACCAGGACCAGTTTGTTTACGCTTAAACCAGTGGCTCTGTTTTTAGTGTCTCAGCATTACTTCGATAGTTGGCATACTATCGTTTGATGGTTTCTATTTTCTGGATACACGTTTGGAAGTACTATTGACTGCTTTATTTAAGCACTGTTCTCCGTTTTGAACTTTTTGAACTTTGTCATTAATAGCCTCATTTGCACAACAGGTTCACATTTGTAGCTCTGGGTCGGGACTTGTTTTGTTACATTCAGTTTGGGACTATCGCTTGGGTGTTCTACATACAATTTTTTGCGATATGGAAGGAGCTACTCATGAATCAACATCCACAGAGAAGGTAAGAGACTCTGTTAACATCAAGTTACGACATTTCTTTGAAGATAGCATCAATCCTTTATTTGAGGTGATTGATTCTACTGATGATATGGTTTCTATGAATGATAAACGGAATGATAATTTAATTAAAGATCTTAAAAGGGAGTTTGAGAATGAACTATATAGAATTAAAAGATTAACTGCCCAACGCTTCCACATGGAAGCATGCTTGAATCACAACATTATTCCAAGGGGCCTTCGCATTCTCACGATGCCCACCTATGGAAACACATATCCCAAACTACTAGCTGAATGGCAACAGATTAACATCCGTGCAAGTAATGAATATATAAAATTATTGATAAATTTTTTTCAACCTATGGAAAATGATGCTAAAGACAATGCGTTTGGTATACAGAACAAATTAATTGAACAATGTGGTCCTGAAGAGATTGAAATCTATCTACAAGACACAATGGAGAGACTAAACAGATATGAGAAAAATCTCGTCAATAATAAAAGAAAGAAAATGGCCAGAGATTTCCATGATTTTGCCAATAACAATGTGTTCGTATGGCCTAGGACCCATATAAATGGTCAACGACCAGTTCCAGGTCCAATGACTAACAGAGGGACTGACGTAAATGTAAGGCCTTTTAATACAGATAACAATAGACGCAATGTAGGTGTTACTGATATATGTAAGGAGAATCCAATATCAACACACAGATATCCGAACAACAGGGATGAATCTGTTACACTAAAAGAACAGACTACATCGAAATCAAGTGGCATAGAACCCATTCCTCTAATGGGCTCCAACAATATCGGCAACAGCAATGCAGCCTCTGATTCTATCACTTCACCTGTTGGCAATGATTCAGTGTATGTAACACCGAATGAAGATGATGCCCTGAATCCTATAGTTCATTCAACCAGAACTAGGAATGTGGGTGACTCTAGTAACACACTTGCAGGAGCTGTGAGAAGGAAGATTCAATTGGATGGACAAAACCACTCGGGTTTTCCACTTCCCATCCGAGGGAGCAGGAAACGATCGTTGGATATGGACAACAGCTATGGAGCGAAGAGAAAAGATCCTCCACAGGTGCAACGAACATTACAGAAATTTTGGAACTCAAGTCTTTAACACCCTCGAGTAATATGCACAACATGCATCTTGCACATATGCAGAATATAAAAATTCCCTTGATAAATATGCATAATGTGCATTCTGTACAAGTGCAGAATGTAGGGAATCCGGCATCGTTAGTACATAATATTTCCAAATACACTTTATCTAAGGACGAAATTAGTGTTTTGAACAAAGGGTTGTCCTTTATACCCACCAATAATATGGATATCAGCCAAGCCCTTCTTTCAGTGAGATTATTCATTCGAAAAATCTCACTTAGAATCATGTTTGGCTCCAATGAAGCCAACCTAGAATTGAATTCACATGTAGGTTTCAGAAAAAGAAGTATATTCACACCACACCTACAATCGAACCATGAAACGTTCATTAAAGTGGTTGAATCTCAGTTATATGAAGCACTAACACGACCATTTCCAACTATGAGCAATTTAACAAGTCAAGAGAACCTAGCTCTTCTCAAATTAAAACAGAATAATGACATAATTGTGAAAGCGGCGGACAAAGGAGGTCCTATTGTCGTTTTAGATAATGAATATTATTGTCTTAAAATGGGAGAGCTCTTAATGAGTGGGTCTTATGAAACAATTTCATTTGATGATGTTTTTGTTATACAAGATAGACTCAACAATGCTCTTGCAGAATGCAAGACTTTAGGCCTCATTGATTCTGAACTTTACTCATACTTTGTGGTGGAATTTCCCTTAATACCTACTATAAGTGGACTTCCCAAGATTCATAAAAACATCTATACTCCGGACCTCAGACCAATTGTTTCTGGATCAGGTTGGCTGACGGAACCAATATCCATATACTTGGACAATCAACTCAAAAAATATCTTGTTAATTATCCACCAGTTTTGAGAGATACTGAACAATTTCTGAGGAGTCTTTATGATATAGCCAACGTCATACCCACACCAGAGAACGTCATATTAGTTACTATGGACGTGGTGTCACTCTTCACATGTATCCCGAATGACCAAGGGATATCGTTTCTTAAATCCTTCTTGACCAGGAATACTCAACTTGCACAGACAAGGATAGATCTCCTTTGTTTCCTCATGGAAATAGTATTGGAGAATAACATTTTTATCTTCCATGACACCTGCTATAGACAAACCAGTGGCGTAGCTATGGGCACCAGTTGTGCCAATAGCTACGCCAACTTGGTTATGGCCGAATTTGAAGGGAGATACATTAATAATGTGAAGGAAATATTATTTTTCAAGAGATTTGTTGATGATCTCTTTTTTCTTTGGAAGGGGTCTGTGCAGAGTTTATTGGAGTTCCATTCACAGTTGAATGAAGCTACTGATTTCATCAAGTTCACTTTGAACTATTCCAAGGAATCTTTGGATTTTTTGGATGTGCAGATAAAAGTGGATCATGGTCAATTTAGCACAAGAGTTCATAGAAAAACCTGTTATAAGGCTTCTTTTCTACACAGACGTAGCATGCACAACCCACAGGTTTTCAGGAATGTGATCAAGGGACAGGCGATGCGTCTTTCACGACTATCCAGTCAGAACGCACAATACAAGATGGAATTAGAAGTATTACACACAGGCCTAGTTGACAGGGGATATAGTACAGATGAAATAAGAGGTGTGTATTCCAGTATGGATGAACTCAGGAATAATAGAGCACTACCATATTTTTCAGAACATTCCCACATTCAACCCAGAACTAATGACAAGATGGGCTTTGAACATCTTGTTGTACCATATAGTAATAATGTTCGCATTTTCAAGGATGTGATAGCAGCAAATTGGAACATCTTGACATGTGATGAGAAAACAAAAGCTATAGTTGGACCATATCCCAAGTTCACATACAGGAACATGTCCAACTTGAAACAAATACTGGGTTCAAGTAACAGCAGCAGGATGGCTGGGACTGGATTGGAAAGAACAACAAGATGTGGTGACTGTGCACAGTGTTGTTATGTAGATGAATCCCATTACTTTAGGCACCCGGAAAGTGGCAGACTTTGGGAATTAAGAGCCAATGCCTCTTGTTTGAGCCGGAATGTAGTATATGTAGCTCATTGCAACACCTGTTTTTGCTACTACATTGGCAAATCGAATCGCACACTTAGGGAGCGGATCAGAGATCACTACTATTGTCATACCAGACAGGACAATAGTAGTGCCTTAGCCAGACATATGCTCAGTAATGGTCCGAATCACATCTTTTTGTTTCAAGTGCTTCATATAGAACCACCCACCACACGTATTGGCAACATTATCAACAGGACAGAGGATGCAGAACTTCGCTGGATCCTCAGACTGGGTGCACATAGGGGCATGGGCCTCAATGACACTGTTTCACTCAAACCACATCTTACCAATAGGAAACTACATTAAGCCCACTGGTTCCATTCTGTCTCATATGCCAGGCTCTTCAATCAGCCCTTCTGTCAGCACATAGACTTTGTACATGTACATGTACATCCACACACATATACATGTAGCCGCTGTTACATCCATCCAGTCTTTTTGTCAGCAGATAGATATGCTTCACACACTGCTTCACATACTGCTTCTATTTTTCCAATGTGTTCATTTCCTTGTTCGCCCTTTCTTTACTATGCCCATCCCAGTCTTTGATTATCATTCATGATTATCCTCATTCTTATATTTAACATCATTTTTTACACTGTCACCTGCCAGACATCTGCCACACACCCCGTCTTTCCAGCCTACCCCACATCCGTTGTCTGCATACATTGTCCATTTGCTTCAGCGTCCACCCATCCCACTTGGTCATACATCTCTTGTAATTTTTACATTTCTACAATTCCCACATCAGTATTTTGCTATACCTGTAGAATTTGTTTCTGTATCCAAGTACATTACATCACCTACTTTTATACATTTTCTTAGATTGTTATATTGTTTACTCTCATTAGATCTACCATCAATCTCTCGTCATTTTCACCTCTAACACTTGTTGCACTTGCAGACTTTATTTTTATACTCCAGTACACTGCATTTCTTACCAAGCTTATGCATTTGGTACACGTTCTTATAAGATGAGAATGGATAGATTTTATTTTTATCTTTATTGCGCATGTTTTTATAACATTTTTTATAACATTTTGTGCAGGCTCCAACTTGGCAACAGTGTATATTCATTGCCATTCTGATAATGATGATATATATCGTCAACGTGTTGTGAATGATTTAGCGATATACACAGAATAAGGCAAGGCTTTAGTTGTATGTATCACTTTAATTTTGATACATCCACATCCTGTGGATTTTTTATACACTGTGATGCAACTTCCGCTTACATCGAGGAAGATGGACATACCTGCTATAACGTTTTTACGAGCTGAATTTTTAACCAATGGTAGGCTAATTTGTTTTTAACTTGTTTTTAATGTTCTATATAAATGTTCCTAAATTATTTTCACTTTGTCTGATGAAGCGGTGGGGTACACCGCGAAAGCGCTTACCATATTAAAGGAGTCTTTTTGTTCAAACATAGAACCGAATGGTTTATGTGTATTAGTTTGCTGCACAAGTGTTTATTTACTGAAGAGTTTTTGCAACAGAAGATATTATGCGATAGACTGTTTGAGCCTCTAGTTCGTGAGTCTCAAGTCAGTGTTCCTTTTCATTTGTGTTTCTGCAACGGCTTCACAGTTCGTTTATTCTTGGATGGTTTTTAAGGTTGGAATATACCAGGAACAGTTTGTTTACGCTTAAACCAGTGGCTCTGTTTTTAGTGTCTCAGCATTACTTCGATAGTTGGCATACTATCGTTTGATGGTTTCTATTTTCTGGATACACGTTTGGAAGTACTATTGACTGCTTTATTTAAGCACTGTTCTCCGTTTTGAACTTTTTGAACTTTGTCATTAATAGCCTCATTTGCACAACAGGTTCACATTTGTAGCTCTGGGTCGGGACTTGTTTTGTTACATTCAGTTTGGGACTATCGCTTGGGTGTTCTACATATATATATATATATATATATATATATATATATATATATATATATGCCAGAAATTTATGCCAGTACTTGTAACTGTGCACAATAGCACAATAAGCCCCTGAGTAATTGAACTCTGTGAAATACTTTTCAAAGCACATTGCAAAATAAGTCTCCATGGCACAAGAACACTCTTGAAATTATTGTACTGTAAAGTCATTTATCATCGTTATAAGAAACATTTCAAAGTAACTGCACTGTGCAAATAAACTGGGCTGTAGAAGATGCTCAGAGTGAGAAACATTGCAAAGTAACTGCACATTGTGAATAAAAAGTACACGGCACACTGAAACACCTCAGAAATGGCTGTACTTTGCTAAATAACTCTTTGCAGTGCAAGAAAGACTCTGTAATGGCGACCCTTTGTGAGTAGACACACCCAGCACAAGAAACTTTTGAAAATGGCTATATTTTGACTGCACCTCATGAAACAGTTGCACTTTGCACACAGTTAACTCTTCAGAATAAATGCACAGTAATAAACACACATTTTAAGCACTTTTACACACTTTGCATGTTTTGAATAACTCTAGTTAGGCTATTCAGAGCTTTAATCAATGTGAAATAACTGCTTGTGCCCAAAACATTGTAATTTGCCCAAAACATGCAGTCACCTTGCTTTATTTATGCTTAATATGCCCTTTTGCCCTTTTTTATATTTGTTTTGTCCATTTAATCTCTTTTCTTGTGTTCGTTTTACTCTAAACATGCTTGTTTAGCAATTCCAAGGCAACTCTGAACCTCATGTACTTTTCTGAAAATCTTTTTATCAAATATCTTAATTAATAAACTTTTTATGCCTTTCATTTGTTTAATAAACATTTCTGTGTTATTTGTTTGCTTAGTAATGCATTCTGTGACTTTGCAATGCTCCATTTTATCTTTTTAATAAAATAATCATCTGGGCAAGTTTTCATTGCCTTTAGCTTGTTTCTGGCTCTTTTTTAGCTCCCATTTCTTTTATTTTACCTTCACAGAGGATTCTGCACTTCATATCTCTGAAAAGCAACCTGTGTAATCCCATTTCTGACATCATGTCATTCATCCAGTCAGATGAAACAGATGAACATGCATGGGTTTTGTTCACGCAGCCTTATTATCTACAAACACATCAGGATTGAGACAAATAATTTTAACTTAGATAAACTTATAAACAGACTGACTATTTCTCTCATACATGTTCACTCTCTGGTTGGACTCTCAAAATGGCACTGAAGTTAGCATGTGCTGACTATTTATATGCATGTGCTAACCTTGGAAATGATCCTTAAAGGTACAACACACATACATATTCTACACGGGTAACATTTTTATTTTACGGAAAGGGGACGTTGAAGAATTGGAGTGCTTATTGCTTATATTAACAGTACCACTAACTTCTTGGAGTTCATGTGTCAATTTGATTTGGCTTCTATGCATTTTCATGATGTTTTAGGTAATAAGAACAAACTTGGAAGAATTAAAAACCAACACAAAGCCACGTCAAGAGGGTTATCACAACTCTCAGATAACAGACAAAAAGTCCAAGTTAAAACTTTTAATTGTGAGCACTTTCGTTCACATAAAGTAAATGAACTTCATCAGACATTTAAAAATCTTTCAAACAGATCTATAAATACACAATTATTAATGACATCAGAAAAATATCACAGAAACCACCCATTTCTTTATGATAAATATGTTGAAATTAGCATATTTAAAAACATAGTTTGGAATTTCCATATATACTGATCAAATTATATTACCACTTGGTATATACTATGTATAAAAGTCATTAAAAAAAAAAAAAAAAAATATATATATATATATATATATATATATATATATATATATACATACACAATACCTCCTAAAGGCAAAATACATAATTTGAACTATCTCAGCAATGATTTTAGCTTTAAAATACATTTTAAGGAACAATGATCATTGAGTCCTGGAAATGAATGTGCATTGAGCTTCAATTGCCATAGAAGCTCTCTTTCCTCAAACTTCATAACCATAACAGCCCCTTTAACACCAGTCATCTTTGGAATCCCCAAAATCCATAAGGATATGGAAAACCCCCCTCTTAGACCCATAGTAGATGGGAGGAACAGCATCACTTATGCCTGCACGAATTTCGTTGATAATATATTAAAGAAACATCTAGAATTGGAATCACAAATATGTAAGAATTCCTGGAGGTTTTGCAGGCATTAAATGAACTTGAATTTAATCTGAACTATAATTTTTTGACAATTGATGTCAAAGATTTGTATACCATTATCCCACAAGCTATTGGTATATGTTGGGTCTTTTTTTGTCTCTTATCTGGGAGTTGTGATAACCCTCTTGACGTGGCTTTGTGTTGTTTAGGTACTAGAATATTCAGAGTAGTAAATCTGAATCAATTAGTTATAGAAAGAGGCCTACTCAAATAGTTTTCTCCACTATGATATCCAGCACCTCCTCTGGCAGAAGAGGAATCTAGTGAGGGGTCAGTTTATTAGGTGGAGTAGGCTCATTTATGATTATCTTGTTTTCACCCATGAAACATTAGTTTTATGTGACATGTTTCTGGATTGGGGCTACCTATGGGATATGTTTTTGAACCTTAGAGATTTGATGAAAGGTCAGAAGCATGTGTGTTACAAACCTCTGTTGTGTTATGGGGAAAATATTGTAGCTAATGGAGTTAACAACTGTAACAACTGGTCCTGGACTATGGTAATAAGTTACAGTAGGGATATATCATCTTTGATGAAGATTATCACTTCCCACTGGATCACTATTCTTGGTGCATTTGATTTATTAATAAAGTTAAGCCCTAGTCTTAGGTTTATATAGAAAAATAGATTTAATTTGAAGACCATCCTAGAAATTAATCAAACTAAGGGGTCAAGTCCACCAAGAATGTGGGTATGAGGTACTGTGGAGCATGTAAACAATGTAGATTAATTCTTCAGGTTACCCACTTTTCTGTTGTCATTTTTTTCTAAATTGATTTCACTTAAGGGTAGTTATAACTGCAATACAACAGGAGTAGTGTATTTGGCTGCATATGCCACTTGTCCCATGCTTTATGTGGGAAAACTGAGGAGCCCCTTAAAAAGGATTTGCCAGCACATTTATGTTGTTGTTGTTGTACTATCCATAAAAAGGATTATAGGAATTCTTTATAAAAACATTCCATGCTATGCAATTATTTCAGAAACTTTTCTTTTATTGTGTTAGAAAAGGTTTCCCTCTCAATTACAGGTGGTGAATGGGGGCTTTCATTGGAGGAAAAGGAGCTTTGCTGGCAGATCATTCTTAATACTACAGTTGTATTGGATATCAATGATGTTTTTTTCTATAGGCTGTGCATTGAAGAAAAAAGCTCTTTCTTTATACATGTCCTTACTATCTTTGTGTTTTCACTTATAGTGTATTTTTTATTTTATTTTATATAGTGATGTTGCTTGTGATAACATGTTTTTATAACATGCACTTTATAAGGATTTATTAAATTGGTCAGGTTTTTAAGGGCCAAGTCACTTTTAAAGTGTTTGGTGCCATGACTTGTATTAAAATTAAAGGGTATGATCTATATTTTGACTCTGATGAAGTTCCATTATCCAGAGGAAAGAAAGTGCTTAGTAATTTATTAAAAAGTTGTTTACATTTACGGGGTGGAGTTTTTGTTATTTTATTGTTTTTTTTAGTATGCCTTTAGTGTTTCGTAGCACTGGTTGTTTTATGTTACATAGGACCATGGCACCCAAGTGTGCAAATCCACGTAAACCCTCTTTCATTGACATTTTCATATGATAACAAAGGAATAATACAGGCATTCAGTGGCACCTTTCTGCTTCAGAGATGACATGTGGATATGGCTGACAGAATGCAGATTTGGAACCAGTTAGTGTCCTCTGTCCAAGATCCAGACAGCTCATTGGAAACTGCACACCAACATGTTCTTGATGTCTGTGCTGATGTGTCTGGGAGGAAACTCTGTCCCAGGAGCAGTTTCCAGGAAAGCTTATATATATGTGGATGGTGCACTGGTGTAGTAGTTTGAGTTGTCACCTTACAGCAAGAAGTTCTCTGGTTTGATTCTTGGCTGGGGTTCCTTCTGTGTGGAGTCTGCATGCTCTCCCTGTGTTGGTGTGGATTTCCTCTGGGTGCTCTGGTTTCTTCCCATGTTATAAAGACACGTGTCTGGAGTGTTTCTTTTTGGGCTTCTGCTGAAAATTGGCTTCTTCCAAGTTGGACTTTCCTGGTAAACAAATATAAAATATATGGAATGTTCCAAATGTGCTTGTTCAGTGATATATGTAATTTGACCAGTACTTCATGGCTGGTTCTTTTTTTCAATGTACCTATTGATAATAAACGTATACAACACAGTTGTTCATTGCACATGGGAGGTGGGTGGATGCGTAAGCCAAGTTTCAGTTAAAACTATTCTTATCAAACATATAGGCAATTGTGTATTCACTGCCCCCTCTGTTATTCCCATTGTGATGTTTAAATTAAAACCATCCTTTTCCTCATTTTTTCCAGAACTATCCTCCCTACAAAATGTGGTCATCTTCACATGGCAAGCAAAAAATGTTTTTTTGATTATTGATGACTATTCGTCAGAGATATATGTGTGTGTGTGTGTGTGTGTGTGTGTGTGTGTGTGTGTGTGTGTGTGTGTGTGTGTGTGTGTGTGTGTGTGTGGTATATGTGGGGGGATATGGGTGCTTGCCACCAGTATTGTGGCTGGAATTGGAGCTTGCCCTGCTGCAGAAATAAGTAAGGAAATAAATAAATAGATAAATAATTAAAAAACAGTTACTTTAAAATATTTATTGACATGACCACCCCATTGGTTATACTGACTGAATTGAGTCCTCATCAAACTGAGCACCCGGGACTTATATGTGAACAATTTCTTTTATAACTTGCCTCCAGGAAGAAATGTGTATTACCTTGCAATTAATCTTCCATGTGCAAAACTGATCACTGTTCAGTACTACGCATGTTGTCATGTAGTAGTGTTGTTGCAGACTATATCTAACTACTTGAGTTCACCCTGGGGCACTCATTGTGCTTCATGGCCTCAGATCAGCACTTCACATATTCATTGGAAAATGTTACTCTTAGTGTGCCATACAGATTATGGAGAATTATGATCGGGTCTCAGATCCTAATTGCATTATTGTGTGTTTGAAACATGGATGTGAAGTTGAATCTTGGCATCTGTGGTGTGAAGGTGAATCTTGGCATCTGTAATGAGGGGGGTTGGCATAATGAATGAGCAACTCCCAGACAAGAAGTACAGACTTTGATTCTCACTCAGCAGAAATGAACTAACCTTAAAATAGTCTACAATGGGAGCTAATGTAACTATAAAGGTTATAAACAGACACCCATTTATAGTTCTCAACTCTCCAGTTTTTTTGTCTCTTACTGTTGGTCTTTCCCTTATAAAATGTGGGGTTTTCTGGCAAATCATTGGGAATTAATGACACTAAATAATGACAGACATTAGAGTTTCAGACTATATAACCTTCAGAAAATGCATGCTAATGCAAAATCTTTTAGCCTATTAACTTTCTAAGTTTATAAGAGAAATACTTAAGAATTGTTCCTTTTTTGGACCTTTGTCACCCCACTGTTTTTGGCTTTGTCCAGATTACTCATGCTTACAAGTTGAGAGGCATGGACCTAGTAACAATTCTTTGTAATGCATGGAATGTTCAATGGTCTGTCTTCTACAGGTATAATAAAACAGCAGGGAAAAGGCAAGTGTTTTACTGCCACTTAAAGGCAGTACAACCCTTGGCAAGCACTGTTTAACAGATAGTAGCAGAGCATATGTCAGCTTATTTGTTTACCTTTTTTGGGCAGGATAATGGATCAAAACCAGGCAGAGATTTTCAACATTGCTCTAATTCATTTAAAATGTTAGTAGAACAAATGAGGTTTGGCAAAAAACTAAGCTGTCCAGGGACATCTTCAAGAGGGGTGTTAGTTTGATATTAGTGGGAGTTAGGCGACCTGGGGAGATGAAAGGGTTAAATGGAGGGAGGAATAATTGGGAGGAAATGAAGTAAGGGTGGGGAGGAGCTTAAGGGGTTTAGACAAGTGTAGCTAGGCAAGTAGTCACCTTTTGCCGTGAACTTGCTATGGCAGGGTGCACCCATGACGACCTGTGGGAGAGATGGTAGGCCTTTGGGTACTGTTTGGAGGGTCCAGAAATTCAATTCTAACTCGGTCTTACACTGATGGGGGTAGTCAAGTTTCGTTACTGGGTATGTATATTATTTTAAAATTTTGCATTTCTTTTTGCTTCTGTGATAGCACTTGGTTTTCGCGGGCTTTCACATTTGAGGGAGGGCTCTGGGAGTAAAGAGCATTGTCACAAAGCAGATTTCTAAAAAAAAACAAAACAAAAAAAAACAAAAGAAAACAAATAAAATAAATAATAATAATTGTTCTGTGGTGTCCACTGGTCTTCCTGCAGTTCTCAACCCTGCAAGGGTATGGAATCGGAGGTCTGGACACAGTCTGGGAGCAGGGAGAGAATAGTTTGACAAGCAGCAGGTACTGGAATGGAAAGCTTTAGCCTGGTCTGCAGGGATTATTTACCTACATACATTAAGTGATATTTTAAGCACCAGCTTTGTTTAATATGTGCAGTGGACCATTGCACAAATGCCATCTAAATCTTAATGCTAGACTTGCTTGTCATGGATTTTTTTTCACAATCCTGGATGTGGAGGACTTCGTTGTCATTCACTGTTGGGACTGTTGGTAAACTGAGTGTTGTAGTTTGGCAGGAGGAGGAGGTTTCCTCAGAGGAGCTGGTTCAGTTACACCTGCTCTCCTTAATGGTTTGTTTTGCTGTGTGTGGTAGAAATGTATGAGTCTTTTATCTGCAACATTACAGTATATACTACTGAAACGCAGACGGCGGGCTGTCAGACTGTGCCTTGCTGCGGCAGAGCTGTTTTGGAGACGTATTCTTCAGGTCTCGTATGTTGAAGACACATATACATGTTTGAGTGCTTGATGGTGCTGTTTGAGACTGCTTGAGCATGTATTCAAGGTAGCTTATGTGTTACCGTTTGTCAGTTTGAATGAAGGGTCCCTGCACTAATAATGTGGGCTGTTACTGGTGGGCTCTGCTCTTCTGCTGTTTCTTACACTGGTTTGGTTGCTTCAGTCTCAACGGGGTTTTGGGTTTCGCTGGTAGGGCCAGGCTATCATGTCCAGTTGTGAGGACTTTCCTCCACTGACACAGCCAGTGGTTTTCGTGGGTTCTGAGCCTGGTGGTGGATGGGCGTTGCTGCACATGCGTGGGGGCTCACGTTCAATATGGATACTAAATACAGTTAAAAAAAAAATAAAAAAGAAAACACTGAGTGAATACACTTCTTATTTTCGCTGTTTTCTCATACTAGGTTAAACACTATTAAGTAATTCTTTGCTTGGCCTTGGTCTCCAAAATGAATAAGAAAAAAAAGTGGTAAAACTTGTCTTAAACATTTTATTCCTGAGTCAAATAAAGTTGATGTATTTTCATTTTTCATAGAAAAGCATAGCACTAAATATTTTTTCATCTGCTTTATTGCTAAAGTACTTGATAGTTTGTATGAGCATCTCAATAAATGGAATGTGTTCTGAAAATTGATAGTACTTGTTTAAAGATGTGAGTAAAACATCCACTGTCCTGAAAACAACAACTAAGCTTTAGCATGCTTTAGTGCTAATATGCTTATGGATGTGGTTATTATCTGAAAAAAATGTGTAAATATTCACCAGATATCAACATAAATGGCAAAAGAAAGCCTGCACATGCGCGTCACCATTGTGCCTCATTCCGGCATGGTGGCTGCTTCAGTGTTTGACATTGATCCCCTTTGGAGTTTGGCTTTGTGTATTCCTTTGGGACAGTTTAGCGGGCTGTTGCTGGACTGTGGCTGTCAGCAGGTGTTGATGGGGCTTTGTTGCTTTCTTTGGAGACTCCTCGGTGATCTGTGGAGTGGGTCAGTGTTGAAGACAATGATATGCTTGATGATTGTACACCGCATGTCTGAGGCGTGCTTTGGATGCCCAACTTTGTTGCCACACCTGGGACCAGTTGAGGATGATTGCAGCCACAGGTTGCTTTCAGGTGGGGAATGTAATTGAGAATTAAATCTACTTGTAAAGGAATCATTGGCTTTTCCAGTTAACATCTGGGACATTGGATTTCGTGGAGGGTTGTTTTGGTTGGTTCTGATTAGGAATGGCGGTTTGGTGGCAAGTTGATGTGATTATCATTGGTGGGGAAGGATCCTGTTGTTTGGTACCTCTTCTAAGTCTTGAGCAATTATGAAGAGTTGAATTTTGAGGATGAGAGGGGTGGTTGGATGAGGGTGTTCTTGCGGTGCTGTAAATGTTTAGAGTCAGGGTGGTTATGCCAGTGATTAACGGGGAGCGTGGCTAGCTGATTATGGGTTTTACTGGGAAGTCATGTTTGTGTGTATTTGGTGACTGGCAGAAGGGGTCTATATTATAATCACAAAAGACGGAAACCGCAAATATGAAAACGTCGACACAAAAAGACCGAACTACCAGATGAGTGAACCACCTAATCATCAAAAACCACAACATCGAATGGATTTCCCTAACCAACAGCACCATGTAAGTATACCTAAACTAACTACAAAAAACAATACCAAAACACACTTGTGCAGGGGGGAAAGCCCCCCTGCACCCCCCACACCCCCCTACTTAAATATACCAACTCTGAGATTGTACTACAGTGGGGGAAAGGGTATATACCCTTATCCCTAGAATCGCCCTGCTGGCCAAACAAATCCATTCAATGTTTTGCCTTTCGCTGTTCAGGTGGTTTGCTCTTCTAGTAGTTCACTCATTATGTGTCAACGTTTTCGTATTCGCGGTTTCCATCTTTTGCAATTCTGATATAGACCCGGCAGAAGCACCTCTGCATGTGGGGGAGCTTGTATTGGGAGAAATGTTAATGTGGTGGGGTATTTTTGATAGGGTCTAAATTGGGGAATAGGGGAAAAGCATACCAGTGGTGGCTACTTGTTGCTTTTAAGTTGATGCAAATTGTGGTTGGAGGGTGCATTTCGGTTTCTGACTTTGTGCTTGGCTGTGGTGGACATGGAATGCTTTGCCCATTGAAAGAACCACATATTTCTTTTCGTGGGCTTTAGGCTCAGAGTGTGAGTCTTGCTTGAGGTAGCGTGGTACTCTGCATGTGCATGGGGTGGGTGATGCAGACGTGGGGTTGCCTAAAATATGGCACTACTAGTGTCGTTCATGAGCTGTCACTGTATGGCTGAATTTGCATGTTCTTCTCATATCAACTGTCCTGGCATGTTTCACTTACTTTTGCCTGGGTGATGAGAGAGAGGGTCAGAGTTAGGCCATTTCACCTACCCAATTAAAAAAGTAGATACTTTAAAAATACAGAAACATGAACAAGTAATCCAATGACTTAACTACACATTGGGCACATTGTAGGAATATTAAGGATGAGTTTTTTTCAAAATCATCGAAATAATGTCAGAGGACAATTGCTGCTGTTCACTGATTAGAACAAGAAGAGGCCTTTGTTTTAAAAATAAATATTTACATTTACATTTTGTAAACAGTTTACTAAATTACAGGCCATCAAATACTATTGAAATAAAACTCTATTATGTACTGTGTTTTAACTTTATTGTAAAGAAAGGCTAACGTGAAATGTGACACTGTGCTGTTTCTTGCAGCCAATGGCATTATTTTCTTATTTAGATGAATGATTCTGGGTTACATATTTTGAGCTGGTTAATTGCTGCATGCTGCTAAGCAATCATCTTCAGTTTTTCACAACAAAACCAATAAGCCATGCTGAAAAAAAAATCCAGTTTGCTAGCAGGTAGAATAGGAAAGCAGATAAAAAAAAAACCTTGTAACAGATGCACTGCCACACATTAATTATACATCTGTTAGAAGCATTCTTCTCATAAGCAGGGTCAGACAAATATGTACAAATGTAACACCTAGCTGATTGACAGAGAAACATTTGCTCTGGCACTGAAAATAAAATAAAATATAGCCTTATATTTGATCTGATTCTCATAAATTGGGGCTGCTTGGCATATCATTTGGTGGTGTAGTAGTCAATTCCCGCACTTGGTGATTGGAACGTTTCCAAGGGGAGGGTGTCTGTTCACGGGCTGCAAGTGCAGTGCGGTGGTAATGGCTGTGGGGGAGGATATAGTTAGAGTTGAGGATACTGGTCAGCGAAACAGCAGTGCAGTCTGCCACACTAGGAGGGCGTACCTCTCAATGGTAAAGATTTTCGCAGGATGTGCAGATTTTGCTGCACACCTTTTTCTCCCTTTTTCTTTACTTAGAATGGTGGCTTCAGACAAGTTATGGCAAAGTGTTATGGTAAATATTAAGACTGTAGTCAGAAATAATGACAGACATTTGAGTTGCAGACTTTATACCATTCTGAATATTGATGCTACCGCAAACCTGGGTAGCCGCGCTGGTGCAGCAGTTAGTGTTGATAATTTACATGTCTTTTCTTTCTTGCAGATGGGGGTTTTGGAACACTGCTGCTATAATTTGGAATAGGTGGGTATAAGGTGGAGCCTTCCCATTACATATTAGACAATTTACTTTTTTCCTTTTCTTTGTAGATGGTGGTGTGCAGAGTACCAGTTGTAGTGATACACAGTGAATTCACAAATGATGGAAGCTGTGGCAAGATTACACATGGGGAGCACAAGTGGGCAACAGTTACTGACTGAAATTGCCAAAGTACAGAAGGCATCATGCGGTGGTTTGAAAGGGGATCTGAAAGATCCATGATGAAGGTGCTCACAGTGGACATTGTGCCGGTGGTTGGGGTGATGGGCAATGTGGTCATAAAGGAGGTGCGCAGAGTCACAGTTGCATATCTGAAGATGTGGGAGGTATGGAATTTGAGGCTGATATGATAAAAGAGTATGCATTTCCCAGTGGCTGAAGGAAGTGGGTTGTGCAGGTGATGTATGCTGCAGGAGGTGTTTGTAGATTTGGAAGGTGGAGGCAGGCGGGTTCTGAAGGAGTGAGTTTGGAGTGTGATGGATTTGACAGGATGGATGTTACTGTTCTGACTGTATCGGTTGCAGAAGATGTTCTAGTCACTAGAGGGGTATAATGGGGCCACAGAGTGTGGTTAGAAGTGAACCATGGTTAGTGGTTTCTCAGAGTGGATGTTTCTAGTGACACAGTGGGGTCAAGGGTAATCCTATTAATTTTAGTTTCATTAAGGCACACTTTCTTTAATTTCATTAAGGTGTGTTTCAGTTCTGGTAGGTTAAGGCATGGGGTTGATGACGGTGATCTATTGTAATTTACAGGTGATGGGTACACCGAATGATGTTTGGTTTAATCCTTCCCTTTATGACAAAGTAGTTGGTGATTTAGTTTGGGTAGATGGGAGGGGGAACAGCCCGGTCAGGCTGGTTGGCGGAGAAGAAGGACAGGCTTGCCCTCTTCTGTTCCCCCTCTGGTGTCTGGATGTTCATTTCAAGGAATTGGGGGAAAGGAAAATGAGCAGCTGGAGGAAGCTTGCTGAATAGGTAAGTAAGCGGAGGTAAGGACACTACTTGTTTGGTTGGAAGGTAATTCAATGAATGGTGTATGAAGTCAGATGGGACACTACTTCATATGAGTAAGGTCATGCCATCCTGAAATATTTGGTTGGATGGGCAATTCAATAAATGGGATATGAAGTGAGTCTGAGACGCTGCTTCATAAGTAAAGTAAGTGAGCAAAGATATGGACACTGCTTATTGAGCAGGATGAGTAGGTACTTTGTCCTGATTAACATTACAAGGATGTTTATGCTGTGTTTAGAATCAATTATACTATGTCCAATTGTAATTAAGTCGGTGATCAAAGCTATGTTATGGAAGTTTAATAAAGGTCGTCAAATGTCATTCGGTGTGATGTGTTTATTGAAGGGGACCTGGACAACAGGTTTACAGCAATATGAATTTCTGAACAATAAGAATTATGAAACTGTGTTTCTAGTATTTTGACTGTCTGTAATTCTCAGCTGTTTTCCAGAAAATCAAGCAAGTTTGCAAGGTACAGTGCAAACATATGACACGAACCAAGGGACAGTTTGAAAGACATGCACAGCTGTTTTTACTTCAGCAACTGTCATTTGTCTAGTGTGTGACCAGATATTAACAGTTCTTAGTTGCTTAACAATTGTTGAGCACCATTCTAAGCACTTAATATCAAGTCCCTCACTTGAGTTGTGCTTAACTACCTTGCCCTTTTCCAGTTACTGGAGCATAATCATGGTGCTTGGTGTACTATAATGTCATTATACATGCAGGTCATATTAATACTGAAATCTAAAGTATACAAGGTTTGTTTGTGATAGCATAAGGTATGAAGCTGATATGGAAAAGTGACAAGTCAATGGTGAGCAAGCACAGGGGAGTTCGTTCCTGGAGCACCCAATTTGTCAAATATTTGCCATCAGGGTTACTTGAATCACAGATGGTGGAATCTTACCTTTAGCAAGCTCCCCTATAGTAAGATCATAGAAGGCAACTCATTTTTCTAATTATTGCAACTATACATGAAATGAAAGTCATAAACAGCTTCTTTAAATCATTGAGCAAAAACTATAGTTTACTACACATGAAGTTATGACAGCTTTTATGTACATTTCGTTAGCACACACATACTTCTTCATACAGAGTGAGTTCCAGTTAACAATTGACAACAGAATCTTGGGTCAGCAGAAAGTACAGTTGTGTACACTTACCATAAATGTAGATGTTTGAGTATATTCACTGTTGCAGTCATTACATTGGGGTTATGTGCCTGCAGGTAGCCCTCAGCCGGCCTGAATACCAAAGTCTTGGAATCCTGCATCGGATGCTGTCTCTTCTTCCATGACGTCAGGTCATCAGGGGTATAAAACATGCAGCCAATGCCATTACATCACTTTTTCTTGCCCCAGATGTCAGGTGCCCCCACAAAGGGAAGCAATTATATGTTATGTTACACCTCCATCAAAAAGCAAATATACCAGAAAGCTTAAAACAAGAAGCAAAGCTCGAGCCAAGAGAAGTCAGGGGGCTGGAGGGAGGGTAACCAGGACTGCAATAGTGAATACACTCGAACATCTACATTTATGGTAAGTGTACACAACTGTACTATGTTATTCGTGTTTCACTGATGCATTTATTACATTTGGGTTAATTCCCAAAGCTAAGGAAGGGAGTAGGAAGTTAGAGAGCATTAGAGCCAGCTATTAAGCCCTGCAAAACTGCAGTGGCAAAACCAGCACTGGATTTAGAAAAAATAGGCATGTGGCAATGCTTGGTGAAGATATGTACAGAGCTCCAGGTAGCAGCTTCTAGGATGTCCCTGGTAGGGACCCCTCTGAGAAAGGCTGTAGAGGTAGATGCAGCCCTGGTGGAATGTGATCTTATCCCCTGTGGGGTAGGTTTTCCATGGTGCTTATAGCAGAAATTAATGCAATGGGCTATCCATTTAGAAATGGTTTGCTTTGAAATGGCCTTCCCCTCTGCCCCTGCAGCAAAGCCAACTAGCAGCTGTTCAGATTTTCTGAGAGGCTTAGTCCTATCCAAATAAAATCTAAGTTGTTTGTGCACATCCAAAAGAGTGCATAATTCTTTCTCCTTTATTTTGTTGATTTGGGAAAAAGGTAGGTAAATGAATGGATTGATTTAGGGCCACACTAGACACCACCTTGGGCATAAAGGAAAAATTGGTCCTGAGGGAATCCCTGTCTGCATGGAAGATAATGAAGGGCTCCACTGCCATGAGGGCCTGTAATTCAGACACTCTTCTTGCTGAAGTGATGGCTAGAAGAAAGGCTGTTTTCCAAGAAAGGAATTTCAACTCTGCAGTTGCAGCTGGTTCAAATGGAGGGAGAATGAGCTTTTCCAATACAACGTTAAGATCCCAGGCTGGAGTAAGGACTTGCCTGGGGGGGTCTTACATTTTTATCCCTTCTGAGGAATTGCTTTAACAGGGGGTGAGAGAAGAGGGGTGGTTTCAGTATTATAATGTGCTGAAAATGTAGAGGCATGAATTTTAATTGACAAGAAGGATAGGCCCTTGTTAAGCATTTCTGTTAAGTACTGAAGAATATGAGGTAAACTGGGCACTGTAGTGCCCATACCCTGGGTCTCGCTCCAGGAACAGTATCTTTTCCACTTTTCAGCATAGGATTTTCTAGTACTAGGTCTCCTTGCTTCCAGAATGACATCTAGCACTTGCTTACTGAGGGATGCTATTGGAGAGCTCAAGGAATTTGCCAGGCTGCAAGGTTCAGGGTTTGAAGCTGAGGGTGCAGAATCTGGCCCGCCTGCTGGGACAGCAGGGAAGGTGTCTGAGGTAGGTGCCATGGATCCAGCAGTATCAAGCTGTGCAAGAGGGGGTACCAGTGCTTGTGAGGCCAGTCTGGTGCAATAAGTATTGTCCTTGGTTTGTCCTGTTCATCTTTAGCAGAACCTTCGAGAGGAGAGGCAGTGGGGGAAAGGCATAAACCAAAAGGCTTTCCCAGGTAAAGGACAGGGCATCCACTTTCCAAGCTTGACTGTGGGGAGTCCTTGTGCAGAATTTGACCAATTGGTAGTTCTGGGGGGAGGCAAACATGTCTATCTCTGGAGTACCCCATTTGTTCTTAAAGAGGTTGAATATTTTTGGTTCCAGTTTTCATTCATGTGGGTCCATGAGATTTCTGCTTAGGTCATCTGCCAGTGAATTTAGCTTGCCTGGCAGGAATTGAGCTTGTAGGTGCACTTGGTAGCTCAAGGCTGTGTTCCTCAGACCAATGGCTAGTCTGCAGAGAGGGTACAAGTGGGTTCACCCCTGCTTTTTTATGTACCACATAACTGTGGTGCTATCTGTCTTTACCAATGATTGTCCTGGAAGGATGTGATCCTCGAAGGCTGTCAGGGAATTCTGTACAGCTAACATTTCTTTTTGGTTAATATGCAGGTGCATCTGACTCGGGTTCCATTTGCCCTGAATGCACTGCCCTGCCAAGTGAGCCCGCCATGCATAGTCTGATGCATCTGTTGTTAGGGTTTGGGCAGCAGGGGTAGATTGAAAGGGAGCCCCTTGTTTTGGTGGCAGGCCTCTGCCCACTAAAGGAACTCTGTCTTTATACAAGGAATGATAGGAATAATTGATTCCAGGTCCTGAGAATGTTGACACCATAGGCTTTTTAGATACCATTGTAGTTTCCTCATATGTAGTCTTTCATATGGAATTAGTAGAATGCAAGAGGCCATGAACCCCAGGACTTGCAAAATGTTCCTTGCAGATAGCTGGGTCTTTGTGGCCAGTAGTTTGAAGTAGGTTGTCAAATAAACCTGTTTCTCTGGCGTGAGGTAAGCCATCTGGGAAGTTGCGTTCAAGCTTGCTCCTAGGAATACAATCTGTTGCCAGGGTACTAGATGAGATTTATTTTCGATCATGGTGTACCCCAGTGAGGTTAGAAGTTTCTTTACAAATGCCAGATGTTTTAATAGCATGTCCTGGCTTTCTACATGAAACAGACAATCGTTCAGGTATGGGTATATTTGAATATTTCTCTGCCTGCAAAATGCAATGGCTGGAGCTAGACACTTTGTGAATACCCTGGGCACAGTAGATAAGCCAAAGGGAAGTGCAGAGAACTGATATTGCATGGAGCCTGCTCTGAAGCGTAGGTATTTCCTGCAAGATTCCCTTATTGGAATGCGCAGGTAAGCTTCCTTTAAGTCTAAGGTTGCTAACCAGGCATCTTTGCCTAGCATAGGAAGCAGCTGTTGAAGTGTTAGGTCTGGCCAACCGTTTAGTGTTGGTAGGGTGTGGAAGTAGAATCTGTATCCTTGGAAAACTATATTTAAAACCCATTTGTCCTGGGTAATGAGTTCCCAGTTTTTTGCATGCAGGGCGAGCTTTCCTCCTAAGGGAGCAGGCAGTTGAGCAGGGCTTGGAAGGGTTAAGGTTAAGTCATTGTGACATTTTTCCATAGAAGGGGTGTCTTACTACTTCTGCATTGGAAGTGTGAGCCCCCCCACTGCTTAGGCCTGTGTGTAGCCTAAGACTGTAACCTAGGTGGTCTGCTGTTCCTGGGTTTGGACAGAGAAGGCCTGGAAGAGACTGGAAAGGGCCAATTCCTAAAAGGCCAATGCCTACTAAATCTGGGAGGTTGTACTTGCAGGAAATTTTTAACAGTGTGCATAGATTTAGCTTTTTCCTCCATCATTTTAAGGACTTCTTCTGCTTTGTTGCCAAACAGGTGGTCTTGGTTTAAGGGAGCATCCAGTAATTTAGCTTTAACATGATCTGGCAAGTTTTGCTCCTTAAGCCAAGCATGCCTTCTAAGTACAGACCCAGTGACAGCAGCTCTGCAAGATGCTTCTAAAGAGTCAAAACCACATTGCAAAGTATGTTTACCAACTTGTTCAGCAGAACGCATTAAATCTTATAATTCTTTACGTTCAGCAAAGTCAGGAATCAACATCATTTTCTGTTTAAGTAATCCCATAATATGCTACTGATACTTTAACATATGAAACTGGCAAGTTAAGTCCCTAATGGCCAAAGTAGCAGAAGTGTATACCTTCTTACCCCATCTGTCTAAGGCCCTAGAATCTCTATCAGAGGGGGTAGGGTTTTTGGCAGCAATAGCCTTAATGCCCTTTGGTCCTTGGGAAATGGTCTCTGGATCTGCAGTAGGATTCTTGAAGAGGAACTTGTGAGAGTCAGGTACTCTGTAATACCTGTCGGGTTTTCTGGAAGCTGGAGGTAAAGTGTCTGGGGCCAGGCTAGATTCCAAGAAGGCATAATCTACAATGTCCAGAACAGGAGGGATAGCTAAAGGCCTGTGTTGAGGGAGGAGTAAGAATTCCCTAAGCCTCTTTTTGGTGTCAGAGTAATCCTGGCTTTCCCAGCAGAAATGCTCCCTAAGAGTGTGCAAGGTTTCACCAAAAGAAAAATCTTCTGGAGGGGAAGCAGAGGGAATGGAATCCTCTGCATCAGAATCCTCAAAGGTAGATAAGGGCAAATCCTGGTAATCAGAAGAAACAGAAATTTCAGAATCCTGATCAGAAGAATCAGAAGGAAAATCAGTTCTAGGTCTCTTAGATGGGGGAAGGCTGACTTCCCCTATTTAAAGTAATAAAGTCTTTAGCCATTCTAAGCATTTGTTTTTTAGGCATATGGGCATGACCATGCAGTTTGGACATCAGTTTTCTAGGCATGGGTCTAGTTTTAGGCCTGGATGAAGAAGATGACATCAGTTTAAAATGCAAATCTGTAGGCCTGAATACACCTTCAGAAACCGGTGCCTGCACAGCGGCTCTGGACCCATCCAAGGTAGAGACATCCACAGGTTCCATAGTCGAAGAAGCATCTCGCGGCATAATGGGTCTCAGTAGAGGCCTGCAAATCTGAAGTAGCGGGTATCAGGGGCTGCGAAAGCACCTCACTGAGTACCGGCGAACTGGCAACTAGCTTAACAGAAGCATCGTTGGCAGTTTTGGACCTATGCAGTCTGTCTCTGTCTTTATCCTTACATTTTTTCAGAATATCAGTAGTCGAATGGCTTACCAAAGCCATTTCTGAATAGTTAAACCAAGAACCAAAATAATTTGCTGTGAAAATAGACCGACAAAGAATAGTTCAGGGGTAGAATAAGGCACAAAACCGTCAGCGAGGGACATCGTGGTCTGGGCCTAAGCAAGGAATGAAAATCTTTATGAGGTATTTGCCTTCCACAGGTAAGACAATTGTTAACTTTTACTGACATCGGTTAAGAGCAAGAAAAAGGATCCCCAACGGGGTACTTAGCTTTTTTCAAAGACTTCGGTTCTGAAACTCGAAAACGAAAATTTCTGGAGTCGGCCGACTGGCACTTGCGAACTACTTCTGCTTCAGGCACTGCGTGGCAAGAAAGACTGATATAATGGCGTCGGCTGCATGTTTTATACCCCTAAAAACTTGACATCATGGAAGAGACAGCATCCGATGCAGGAATCCAAGACTCTGGTATTCAGGCCGGCTGAGGGCTACTTGCAGGCAGATAACCCAAATGTAAGGACTACAACAGTGAAACATGAAGAACATCCTCTAAAAGATTACTGTTTGCCGAACACTTTTCACTGAATGCTAATCTATATGGTTTTATAAACATACTGAAGGTTGCCGGCTTGAATGTAATCACTAGAATTAGGCCATCTAATTCTGTACTGTTAATACTGGCCAGGTCAAGAAGCTGTAATGCAAGTTAAAGTTGATGAATGGGAATGTAGCTTTACTTTTTCACTGAATGTCATCATCTTAAATGTCTACCTCTCTTAACGGCAAACCTGGGGACAATCATTCAGATCATCATCTGGCTGATTTTTCTTTTCAGTAACATAATTTTAATGCATGTTTCAGTGGTGAATAAAACTGGATAACATGAGTTGTACTGTTGTTTACTTGCATACTTACTTATCTGTTTATTTATTTAGCTAGTTAGTTTTGAACCCAAGTCCCTGCGTCTAATAAACCTCCTTCTGTCCTGTCCAACTGGCTTATTCATTCTTCCAGAGACAGAGAACTTTATGATGCACTTGATCTTACCAGGTTTATGGGTTGAGCAGTGAGTGTGCTACAAATCTCTCAATTTTCTCTATTTTGGAGGGACATACTTATGTTTAAGTTTGACTTACCCCTGCCCATGATATACCTAATTTTGGTGGTATGCCCCTATTTTTAGTCTTGATTTATCCCTTCACACAATTTTCTGAATCACTCCTCATAACATGTGAGGTTTGAAGCTGTCAAAAGCATAGAAAAACATAGAACATGACAACATACTAGTGGCACCAATAATTTAAAGAAAGAGGACACACATCTTACATTTCCCCCTTTCAGAAGCAAAAATTAATGATATTGTGTGGTTGATTCATAGATTCATAGATTGTTACTAGGGCAAGTTTTCCCACAAGAATAATTATGTCCTGTATCCAAATAGAATATCAAGAACCAGGCATTTATAAGCTGTCCCTCTCCATAAGGGACATGGGTATTCCTCATCCACTGGTCTAGGTTGTGCTTAAAATCAGATTCACATAGATGGGAAGCCTGTTCCATAGGAGAGGGAGTCAATGTGACACATATCTGTTTCTCCAGACAAAATTCAGGTCCCTAGATCTTGTATTTCTGGTACCTGTTGACTTACAAATAAGCAGGAGATTCATAAGTGTGGGTTTTGTAGATGCCTTGTAAACCAGGCACAGATCACCCACTGCAATCTATAGGAGACTAAGTAATGGCAAAGGGTTTTAAGGTGCTTTACATAAGGCAGGTTTGTTACGCCTTGTATTCTTTTTGCAAGGAATCTCTGAGGTCACTCTGGCTGCTACATATGCCTAGTCAAGTACATACCAAAGGGAGCATTGTACTCTATGATTGACCTAATAAGGGTGGAGTACAGTGGGATAATGACCGCTTTGGACCTATATTTTATTTTATTTTTATTTTTTGTTTAACATTTGTTTACTGAGAAAGTCCAAATTGGAATGAAAACAATTTTCAGTGGAGGCCCAAGGAGAAACGGTCCAGATGCATGTCTTTGTAATGTGGGAGGAAACTGGAGAACCCAGAGGAAACCCACATGGATGCAGAGAGGACATACAGACTCCACACAGAAAGCACCCCAGCTGAGAATCAAACCAGAGAACCTGTTGCTGTGAGGCACAATGCAATTGCTGCACCACTGTGCCATTTGGTGTATATGCCATGCGCTTACTTATAAGCTGCACAGTCCCAAAAGATTTACTCATCACAATGGCCATGTGGTGGTCGAAGGTAAGGCTACTGTCTACAAGTGTACACAGATCCCTGACCACTCATTCGACTCTTAGTGATGTATTATCAACATGGTAGTTGGCTGGTATGGTTTACTTCCCAAAGGGTACAATTATACATTTCTTAACTTTGAGTTTAAGACTATGGCTTTGGCACCATTTGTTAGTCAGAGATAGGCCTTCTTTAAGAATGCTAGTGTCTGCAGGGGAATCAATGATAACCCTCAGCTTGCAATCATCTGCAAACCTAGTCAGCCATAAACCTTTCATAATGTGCTTCCATTTCAGAGAAATAGATTCCAAAAAGGAACATGCCCAGTATGGGACCCTGGGAGTTTCTGCTAGTGACTGGTCTTTTGTTGGAGGTGGCCTCTCCTATTTAGACCCCCCCCCCAGGTCCAATCAGTGAGCCAGTTGGCTATCCAGCTACTGATAAAAGGTTCTATACGTAAATTAATGAGCATGTGCATGTATCAAAAGCCTTAGCCAGGTCAAGGTAAGATGTATGCACAGTCTTACCTTCATCCAATGTTTTGGTGACCCTCTCAAAAAGTCCACCAGATTTAATAGGCATGACCTTCTTTTAACAAAGCCAAACTATGATTGGTCCAGCATTTGCAGGTTACCTATGTCCTCATTTATCATGTCCATGATGATTCTTTCCATGGCCTTACACATTATGCTGGTAAGACTTATGGGCCTGCAGCTAGCAAGATCATTGGCTGGACCACCTTCAAAGGAATGATTGCAGCCATCTTCCATTCTTTGGACACAAAACCTGACTGAAGACTCCAGTTGAAAAGTGATTCACATGGACCAGAGAAGTCATGTTTCATGCTATTTTTTATACATCCTGAGATGTTATTTTGACCCATAAATGCAGTATTTTTGGGCTTGGAAAGTGCAATAATAACCTATTCACTAGTAATGATTGGTGAGATTGTGGTATGCAGCATTTTCTTTGGACTCTGAGGGAGGAGAGCAGGAGAACAAATTTGAGCTTAACCTGTCAGCCAAAACATTGGCAATGGTCTTAGGTTTATCTCTTTTTTAATTTCTCCAAGTCTTTTGGTTTTCTAATATCATGATGGGAGTGGACCCCATTCCTAAGTCAAAGTATGATTAAAGTTCATGAAATTAGTATTGTTTCAATCTTTGATGTTAGCCAGAAGTGTTCTTCTCTGCACCTACAATGTGCCCAGTGATGACTCCTTCTGCAATCCATATGGAGTTACAGGTATCGGTAACATATCTAAGTATGATTGAAAATTCTTACTTATAAAATCCATTTATCCTACTTCTACTGGAACTGTCTGGGTATCCTTCTTCTACATCATCCTTGTTTCTGCCTACATATCCTGCTATTTTATAACTTTGTGTCTCTCTGTATGTAAGACACTGTGATCACTGGGTGTTGCAGTTTCAATGATCAATGCTACTTTTGTCTTCTTTTCATGGACTACTAAATCTGGTTTTCTCACATCTATTTTTTGAACTGGTGCTAATGGATGATCCCATGTGATATAAACATCATCATTTTCTATGATGCTTTGTGGCTCATGCTTCCAGTGTTTTTCACCTACCTCAATATTATAATGTTTGCACAATCCCTGATGCAACAGTCTTGCCACATTATTATGCCTTTCTGTATACAGTCCTTCTGTCATTAGTATGTCACTATCAGCAATAAGATGTGTGACTGTTTCCAATTCTGTTTTCAAAACCTGTATATGTCTGTTTCTCCCACATGTTCAATATACTTTGTAAAACCAATGTGTACATAATCCACTATCTTCAGCTGACTATTAATCTTTCATCTTTTGGTTTAAATTCACCTCTCCTTAAAGGTTCCTGCATTCAATCCTGATCAACATGAGGTTGTTCCAAGAGCATTCTGTACCTACAACTATATTAATGCATTTTCCACAATTCTTGCCTTTTCATCTGATCCTTCACCTTATATTATTTATTTTGTTTTCTGGCACATTCAGTTGCTACCTGATTTTTATCTACTTCTGGTTTGATTCCCATTCCCGCTTGACACCGATATGATTCTGCTAAACTAAGCAGGGAAGTCATCTTAGACTTATTCTCCTCATGTTTCAAAACTTTCATTACATTTGGGTCTTGTGAGGTCAGCAGATATGCATGCAGTCCCATGATTGCAGATATATACATGTAATCAATTTTGTGGAGGCCCACACCTCCTTCAGAATGGAGAACATATAATCTTAGTATGCACTGATTTTTATAAATAATTTGATAAGCATAAAACATCCTTCTTCTTTTCCTGTCCAACTGATCCAACACCTTTTGGAGCCAGTCAGTCACTCCAAAACTGTAAGTTAGGACAGGAAGAGCAAATTGGTTTATATCTTGGACTTTATTCCTTGATGTCAATGGTGTCTTCGGCATTAATTTTAGTCTACTAAAATATTCCTTAATGAGTTTTATTCACATTTGTTCATGTCGTTTTGTTGATTCCTCCATAAATTCCCAAATATTTATACATTCCCTCTCGCTCAAGTTCTTTTGCATCACATTCCTGTCCCAAATTGATGTTTTTTTGGTGCTGCAGCTTTCCTGCTTTAAAGGTTGTTTTTTGTCATTATCAAGGCCAAATGACATTCTTACATCATCTGAAAAAAGTTTTGACCAACTTCAGTTGTGCTTTCAGTTCATCCTGTAATGAACAATACAGTTTTAAATCATCTACAAAAAGAAGATGATAAGTCTTTACACTTTGTTGTTTTCTAAGAGCCAAATTGTTGCTATGACCTAATCTGTTAAGTAGACAGCTTAATGGGTTACAGGCAAGACAAAAGAGCAGCGGTGACAGAGAGTCACCATGGAATATCCACCTTTGAATTTTTATCCCTGTAATAATAATTTGTCCTTTATCATGCCTTAAAATCAAAGTGGTTTGCCACCATTTCATGGTCGTTTTAATGTAACTGATCAGTACAAGGTTTATCTTATACATTTTTAAGCACTCTTTTATCCATGAATGTGGGATACTGCCAAATGCATTTTTTGTAGTCTATCCATGCCGATTCTTCCCCTTTTTGCAGTTCTCCATTATGATTTTATTTAACAGCAAATGGTCCTTTGTTCCATATGAATTTCTTTTATTAAAAACAACAAGAAGGATAAAGCAACAGCCAAAAAACAACGCCAGTTCCACAAAACGGTTTAATTCAGCTATTCAGCTTAGCGCCTCGGCATAATAGCCTTCAATGAGCACAAATTACAGAACGCATACACTCCTATATATACTCTAATCAATTAAACAATTATACCAAATTAATCAATTAAAATACAATTAAGTATTTAAAAAAGACATTACATACTCAGAACAATTTCAAAATATAAGTTATAACAAACTTTTCCAGTTTACCTCTAAATTCAAACCATTTGGTGACAAAGTATTATATTTTAATATATAAATAGTTTCTTTGAATAATAAAACATTTTTTAATAACCTTTCATCACCTTTTCTAGTGAAAACTTTCTCAAGAACACAACATTCAAATACATCCACATTACTATTGTGAAATTCCATAAAATGAGAAGCAATTGGACTATCTAATATTCCTCTTTTTATGTCTCGAATATGTTCTTGCATTCTAATTTTAAATTTTCTTTTTGTCTCCCCTATATAATAAAGTTTACATGGACATCTAATACAATAAATTACCCCAATAGAGTTACAAGAAAATATATTATTAGGTTTAAATATAAATCCATTAATTTTATTAAAATATAGCTTCACATGCTGACAGGAAATAATTTATAAAGACTCTTATCAGAAGTCAGAAATTTCCAAAAATATTTAATAATTTCCCAAATCTTATTACTTAATACATTAAAAGTAGTTGCAAAATAAATATCCCAAATTTTCTGATCTACAACTTTTAGATGTTTATTATTTTTAACATATGGGGAAAAAATAAAATCTTCTCTATTTCTATTAACTATTAATTGATTAACATTACTATTATCATTATTAACTAATAGTTTATTAATAGATTCATTTAATATCTCCATACTATAGCCTCTTCGTAGGAACATAATAATACAATCATAAATATTTTTTTCTAAATCTAATTCATTACTACACAATCGAGATAGCCTAATCATTTCTCCATAGGGTAAAGCCGACAGAGTATGTAAGGGATGACAACTAGTTCCAAAAAGGAACTGATTGCCATCAGCAAATTTACGGTGTACAGTAGTTTCAATCAGGTTACCCACCACACCTAACAATGAAATATCTAAATAGTGCACCTTATTACCAAATTGTAGACCATCAAAATGTAAATTATACCTATTATTATTCAATTCTAAAAAGAATTCTTGAACATATTCATAACCACCGCTACAAAGAAAAATTAAATCATATATGTAATGGTAGTACATCAAAACATGATTTTGAAAAAATGTATTAGTATATACATATTCCAGTTCAAATTTGGCCATAAAAAGGTTTGCATACATGGGGGCAAAAGATGCCCCCATAGCAGTCCCTTTCAGCTGATGGTAAATTATTTCATTAAAACTGAAGAAATTATTAGAGAGGCAAAAAGAAGTTAAATCCATTATAAAATGGGTAGTTGGATTATCTCCTAAAAAATAATGTAAAGCTTGCACTCCATCTATATGTTTGATGTCTGTGTATAAACTAACAACATCGACACTAACCCAAAACATATTTTCTGTCCAAATAACATCACAAATTTTATCAATAAAGTCAAAAGAATCTCTTATATAAGAGTCTAATTTCTGCACGTATGGTAGTAAATAATTATGAATAACAATGCCTATATTTCGGCAAAAATAATTACTCGCCGACACAATAGGGCGGCCTGGAGGGTTTAACATACTTTTGTGCAGCTTCGGGAGACAATAAAAGGTAGCTAAATTACAATTATCCATACAAAATTTCCTATCAAAATCATTTTTAGAAAAATATCCTAATCTAACACCTTTCTCAAGTAAAGAAGTACACTCTTTCATAGCTGACAAATATCTGTTAAGGTCGCTAACTTCATATGTTAAAGGGTCATTTAAGTGCTTCATACACATATCCAAATATTGTTTATGATTAAATACTACTATTTTGTTGCCTTTATCAGAGCGCTTAATTACAATATCTTGTCTGTTAGATAAATTCTTTAAAGCACACCATTCATTTCTTGTCATATTATACCTCCAGGATCCATCATTCATTGAACCCATCATTTCCTTAAGAGAGAAATGTACCATTTCAGAAAACTGTATAATGGTAGAATTACTATATGGAGGTATAAATTTACTATGGAAATCAATGCCATCCATATTAAGTAAGGAATAAGCTTGAGAATACATAGATAATAACGTATAATCAGAGAAACAGGAATAATAACTATCAACAGTACTCTCACTGTCACTACTGGTATCACCAAGAACAACATCATCTTGAAAAAAGACTTTTTTATCATTAGAAAAGTAATATTTCAATTGAAGTTTTCTGACAAATTTGAAAATTTCTTGTCTGAGTAAATGTTGTCTAGGTATGACAGTTGGAACAAACTTGAGACCTAATTTGAACACAGATATTTCTTCATTAGATATATTACAACCAGATATACTAACCACATTAGAGTCATGAATAAAGGCAGAGTTCACAGAGTCAGTTCCATCTACTCCTCTTGAACACTTGTTTAGACTGTCCTTCACCCGGCGAAGAACCCGCACCAAAACCTTTCTTTTTATTTCCTCTTTTGGAATTTCTTTTATTAACCTTTTGTTCTATTGCCATAATTGAGCTTTCTTCTAAATAACTATAAACTCTGTCAGTTCAGTATGGGTGATGCCATTTACAATAACTTTTGCGCATGGTTGTATATTTCCCCTGAGGTTACAGACATAGCTGTAGAAAGCTTTGTGGCTGTCCCTTGCCTAAGAAGCTACTTTTTCTTCAAATGTAGTCTTTGAAATATTAATTAACCCTCAGATTGGTTAGGGGGTCTTTTAGTACGTATGGCTTTGTTCCTCCTATGGTTGTCCAAGATGCTTTTTCTTTTGTTGTATAACTGATTGATATTGCGATTCCACCAGGGTGGCTTGTTTTGAGTTTGTGTTATTCTTCATAAGCATGGGGTGCAGCTCATTCTATACAGCTATCAATACGGCTGTACAGAAATTTGTAAATAGCTCAGCATATGCTATGGTGTTTACTGAATTTGGGTCTTTAGAATTTAGCCAAGGAGATAGATAAAAGAGAGGTTAGCCTTGGTATAATTTCTAAATGGTTTAGGTTTTGCTGGACCCTCAGATATCATTTTTATTTCAAATAATACTGCCTTATGGTCATATCTGATGAGTAAAGACAATATATTGGGTGAGGAACATTGACCCCATTTGCTTATGAGCACAAGGTTAAGGATGATTGTACCCCTGGTAGCAATCTGTGGGTTTGTGCATTGAAAGTGGTGTAGGATTCCTAATATATATATATATATATATATATATATATAGAGAGAGAGAGAGAGAGAGATAGAGGGGGGTAGTTGAGATCCACCCATGAAGATCATATTGGGTTGAACAGTGAAGGACTCTAGTACATTGAGATAGGTAGTATGGGTTTCCTGGGACATGGAGTGAGACTTACAGGTTGCAAGGATATGGTATGAGATCCTGTTTATGATGAGATGCACATGTATAAGCTCCAGTGGGTCATACACTTTAACTAGTCTAGATGTGAAATTGGTTTTAATATAGACTAAGACTCCTTCACCTTTAGTTCCCTCTTGTGCAGTAGCTAGTCTATAGTGTGAAAGGCATTATAACTTTACATTGCTGGGGTACTCTCTGTGAATTTAAATCAGGTCTCCATTACTATACAGATGTCTGCACTATCCAGGGAGAGGAAGTCTTACAGGGAGTGAAGTTTTTTGTTAAAACTTCTAGCATTGAGTAGAACCTCCTTCAGATATTCTTTCATAGGTTCAGTTAAGTCAGGAGGTTTCTCCGTTTGGTATTGACAAAAAAGGCACTATGGGGAAGGAAAAGGTCTTTGCCAATATCCAACAGCCTAGAGGAAATAAGTGCATACCACCTCTGGCAAAACAGTGTGATCTGTCAATCACAGGCCATCAAATATTGCATCCCCTTGGACTGATACCAGAAGCTAAGCCAATTATTAAGATCAATTATTTTTTGTTGATAACATGACATCATCTTTGTAGAAGGTAGTATGCTGCACAGTGCTAAGCTCATACTTATCTGAGGCACATAAACAATGAGCTTGGTCATGTCTCACTTCATATAGTCAAGGGAGGTATGTTTCAGGTCTTTAACTCCAACATGGACTTGGACAAACTCATACTGGTGCCTGTGGTTCAATGACCTGTGTGCCTGTATGACATGACAGATCCTAGCCCCAGAAAGGCAGCTAAATGTGACTCTCTCCTTACTCAGTCTGGTGAAGGGGACATTGATGTGCTTCATTGTAGAATCACCAATGACCAGGAAATTTGGCTGTGCACTGTTTTCCCTTAATGGCTTAGCAATAGAGTTACTGGATACAGAGTTACTATGTGTTGCTGTGGGTGGTGTTTTAATAGAGTATTTTCACAATGGCTGTGGACCCTTTCTTTGACTGTATTCTGCAGGAGGTCTTAGTGTTTTAAGAAGGCTACTATGTGTAGGTTCTTTACCCTGTGCAGTAGGCATGGTGCAAGTGTCAGTGACAACCTCTGTAGGATTAGTTTTGGTTGTATGATGGAGTTTTGCCTCCAGCATTAAAGTGTATTTGCATGTCTTGCATACTTTATCTGTTTTATTAAGAATATGTGGCTTGTCAGTGTGCATGAGGCAATGGCTACAATGCCTCAGAATACCCATCTCAATTGGACTGGCCACAGAAAGAGTTGGGAAATGCATATCCATGGCTACTGATCTACTAGGGAAGAGTGAGATAAATTTAAATATTAAATAGGTCAATAAGACAAGGAACTTGATGAGCAACACTCAGTTATGTGCAAAGTAAATGCTCTAGCAGTTAAAAAATAGTCTGTCTTGACAGTAATGCCACAACAGTGTAGACAACAAACCTTCCTAATATAAAATAACTGGTCTGGAACCCAAGTGCTTAAACCAGAACAAAGCCACTTAGAATAACAGGAGCAATAAGCATTCACTAGCAATTCTCAGCTCTGAAAAGCATAGACTATCCTTTCCTGCCACAGGTGTGTAGACCACAACCTTCCTAGTATAAAATAACTGCTTTGGAGCCCAAATGCTTAAATCAGAACAAAGAGATTTAGAATAACAGGCACAATAAGCCTTCACCAGCAACACCCAGCTCAGAAAGGTGGAAACTGCCCTCGCCTCCCATAAGAATGTAGACTACAATCCTTCTTAATGTAAAATAACTGTTTTGGAGCCCAAGTGTTTAAACCAGAACTAAGAACATTTTAGAATAACAGACACAATAAGCCTTCAGCCAGCAATTCCCAGCTCAGAAGGGTGTAAGCCATCCAATACTGCCACAAGAGTATAGAACACAAACCTTTCTAATGTAAAATAACACTTTTGCAGCCCAAGTGCTTAAGTCAAACCAAAGATACATAGAATAACAGGCATAATAACCCTTTACCAGAAATTCCCAGCTCAGAAGTGTGAAGGCTACCCTCTTCTCCCACAAGAGTGCAGACCACAAATCTTAACATAAAATAACTGGTCTGGAGCACAAGCACCAAGACACGTTTAGAAAAAAACAGACATAATAGACCTTCAACCAACAACTCCCAACTCAGAAGGGTGTAAACTGCCTCTCCTGTGACAAGACTGTAGACCACAAACCTTCCTTATGTAAGATAACTAGTTTGAAGTCCAAATGCTTAAATTAGAACTAAGAGGCTTAGAATAACAGTTATAGTGTAATCAGACTGCTAACAAGCAGTAAAAATGCAGCAGATTAAATTGAACTGAATACTTTAAGAACTTGCAGAAAAAATCTAAAGTAGGAAGAAGCACAAATACAGTAAAAGCAGCTGAATAAAGTGCATTTTTTTTTTTTAGTAAGTGCTCAGTAGAATGAGCTGATGAGATGAGACTGGGAGAAGTATCCAAAAATCTGATTTATAGTAGGGGATAGGCAACTCAAAAACCACCAAGTTTAAAAGTACAAAAATAGAAGAGGTGGTGGGCAGGAAAAATCAAATTCACTATCTGCAAGATAATTCTTTTCTAACTGATCCTAGCCAAGACCTCTTAAAACTCCAAGAACAAAAAACTTAAAACAAAACAAAATGCTATATAAGAAACAGATAATAAATAGAAGTAATCAAACCTTAAACAAATATCTTCAATTCAAAATCAAATGCAGAAAGAGATCAGCAATAGTCAGGCAGAGAACAGTATAGATCAGTGTGTATATTGTACCTAGTCAGCCACTGTAGACAGAGATCACGTTCGTATAAGCTACTGAGCACGAGCAAGATCAGTGCCATTTTGTAGAGTAATTCAGAGTGAGAGCTAGCTTGATGCACAGAGAGTGTGTTAGATGTAATGATGAGTCAGTAAACATACAAAGTTCAAAGTATCTATTTCAGTTGCAGCTCTTGATGTTTTTATCTACGATAAACAACCTTAACCCATGCAGTTCCTCGGTGTCTCATTTGAATAAACAAGAGACATGTGACAAACAGCAAATGAAACAAGCACTACAGCTAAATAAAGATACAACTGAATATTTGTAGTTAGATGATGAATGCTATTTCTCAGCTCCTCTCACTGACTGCAAGATAATTCTTTTCTAACTGACTATAGCTAAGACCTCTTAAAACACCAACAAGAACAAAAAACTTAAAACAAAAGAAAATGCAGTATAAGAAAAGATGTAAAATAGAAGTTACCAAACCTTAAATCAATAACTTTAATCCAAAATCAAATGCAGACAGAGATAAGCAATAGTCTGGCAGAGAACAGCAAGGCTATTGCCCTACCAACTGAAATACAGTTAAATAAAGCCTACAGATTTTGCTCTGCCTCTGATAATGTGTTTACATTTATTTTGATGTTTTTGTCACTCTTTCCTTTTTAAACATGTGCCTCTTAAGTAGTATCCCACATTCCTACTGGATGCAGAAAGAGTTGTCTGCTATTTGGTATTCAAATGCTATGCTAATTAGATGTCATTATTTTTTGGCTCTACTTTTTTATGGCTTTTGTACCTACTTTCAATGTCTGCAGACTGAGTTATGGAATGATACCACCATCCTGCTTGGAGAATCAATTTTTTCTTTTTTTTTTACCTTAAGCCTTAGCTACACCCTCATGCATGACCATGATATCTTCAAGGGGTGCTGTGTAATTTGCATAACTGAAGGATGTATCTTCTACTTTTGTGACAGCTAGATCTTCAAACACTTCACAACCTTGAAAGGCAAGTGCCTTCTGTGATCTCTGTCCTTCATAGGGAATGTTAAATGGAATGTACACTCCTGATGTGGACCATGGTGCACCTGCTCATTATTCACCTCTCCTTCCCTGCCACCTCCTCCATTACTGGTGCCACTAATCAATTTTATTTCATCTGGATTGTAGTGAGGACTTTATCCCTCTATGCCAGTGAAGCTGGCTGCTGGACAGTTATTGATGACTTTTGAACAAACCCAGTAAACAACAAAATGTTTCTTCTGCATTCTTTACATAGACTTTTGCTTTTCATGTGGTATCCCTTATTAATCACAGCCATGGCAATGCATTAGATGAATTTCCACTTACCATCCATGCCTTAACTTTGATCCTTATTCCTGCTCCTCATGTCTGCCTAGCTACAGTTGCCTCTGATGACTGCCTCTGATTTATGCCTCAGCATTTATTTGTTTATTTATTTATTTATTTATTTTTTTGGTGACTTTTCCATAGCTTTACTTCTATACTTCTAATTAATCTATTCATAGTTCAGATTTGCACTTGTTGCAAGGTAGACCTGCATATTGCCTTTGATAGCTGCATATCCTATCTATGTCTCCGTAGTAGCTGATTGCACAATTACTCACATAATTTATGCTGTTAACAGTCAGGTATGCAAAATATGCCTAATTGTGTCATTTTGCTTGACTTAATACATTGTGTTATGATTAGTTGCATAAATTTATATGTGGCTAATCCTGCTTTTCATTTTAACAGGGCACATGACTGACTCTACCACCATATTGTCTTTATACTTACCTGTGCATTATCATACTGTTATTATTGTAACTTGTGCCTTTTGACTTTTGTCATTGTAGAAAATAGTTTCTTCTAAATTTGTTCATCTGCTCATCTGAGAAGCAACTAAATAAACTAACATTCATGATAATGGGCCGATATGGCATATTGCATTTTGTAGGATACTTGGCCTTTGTCAAAAGCAATGTAATAAATTAAAATACTATTGCACCTGACGGTTTACCATCAAGTGATTGTAACACTCTCTTTTGACTCACTGGTTTCCAAAACATGAATATCAAAAAACTGTGCTTCAAAAACCCGAAAAAGTATGTTGTATCTTTCGGCTTTTCCCGGTTAGGGGTCACCACAGCGGAACTCCGGTCCACTAATGATTGGCAGTAGATTTTTACGTACCGAGTTGCCAGCTCTGATGCACAAGCTTCAACGAAGGTACACCCATTCACGCATGTCTCCACACAGAAGATGCTTTAGCTGAGAATCGAACAGGACAACATCATACTATGAGGCAAAAATGCTACCGCAGCACCACCACCGCAGTTAAAAACCTGAAAAAGTATAATACCCCTAAATTATATATACCAACATCATGGTCACACCACAGTGGAGAAAATGGAAATAATACCCCAAAAGTTCTCTACTGGATCACAAAACATAACACATTGCAGTGAAACTCACCACAATATTACATTTTCTAATGCCAGTCACCCAGCCACCAATGCAGTGATGACCTTGGCTGATTTTGTCTTGAATGACTATTGGTCTTGGCAGCTTACTGACAAGTGATCACAACCGTCTCTTTAACTCACTGCTTTTCAAAAGATGCATACTAATGACTATGCCCCAGATGATATGGGATTTATGAGTAACCTGGGTGCAAGAGGAGCTTGACAGGAAGGGTAGACATGACAGGCCATCACTCAGTTTTCTACCCTTGCAGGGATTAGGAAGTAACTATATCCACTGAAACCTTCATACTCAGTGGAGACTGGGCATCACAACTACATAAAAAAGGGTAAGAACGTGCATCTGCCAAATATGTCATTTATAAGCTGTAATAAGAATAGGTGCAAGGGCAGAAGTGAAGGAGTGACATTGATGGTTTTAATTAAACGTCTGGGCTTCCACTGGAAAGAGGAAGTTTTGGCCTGTAAAAACTCCTGATGTCTGTCTGCATGACAGAATCCCATAATTGGTCCCACCTAAGTGGAATGAATGGGTGAAAACAATACTGGTAATTTTGATGAGAAAGACAAAAAAACATATTAATAGACAGACTGATATATAGTTAGAAAGAAAGAGATACAAATGTGTATATGTAAACACACACACACACACACACACACACATATATATATATATATATATATATATATATATATAGAGAGAGAGAGAGAGAGAGTTTTACATTGATACTATCCTCTGGATTCTCTATGCCTTGCATGGTGTGCAAGATCAGTGCAGGAGCTCTAGCAGGCAATATGTCTGCCGAGCGATCCAAGAACAGCCTGCAGGAGAGTGCACGAGTCGCTCCTGCACTAATCCTGCATGGACTAAGCCCTTGTATGCAAATTGCCCCATTTGCAGGAGAAATCCATGCAAATGAGGTGAATTTGTGATTCAGGAAGCTTGCAACTGGCTGTGCAGGACTAGTGCAATCTACAGAAATGTACTCGGTTAATAACCGAGTACATTTCTGCAAAATCTAAAACGGAGATGTGATAGCTACAAATAAAGGCTGCATATCAGTTAAGAAGCATACCATTGGCCAAGTATAAGGCCATTGGCATTGCAAACAGCCAAAAAAAAAATCAACTTTTATCTTTTTCAGCTGATCTCGGCTGTTTAAGTGTAGGGCAGCGGCACACAAATGGGATTGGGGGGAAAATAACAAAATAAACCTAAATTAAGCATTCTAACTAAAATCACTATTCTGCCATGTAAGTCAATGGCAGGCAGACAACAAAATGGCCAGTGAGTAGTGGTTGCTAAGGGGGGGGCTCACTGTGAGACATGTAACTATGCATTAGCAGGCAATCCTATGCAAATGAGGGGAATGATAGTGAATCCCAGTTTTCCCCAGCATGCTAGTCAGGTTCCAATAGTGTAAGAGTAGGAATAGCTTGGTGCAAGCCTAGCAGTTAGCTGACATCATGGGTGTCAGGCATACTGTAAGCAGATTGGAACCCTGTGGCCCAGGTTTGCACCTAGCTTAGCATATCTGAATCTGTCTAGCACTCTTTACATTGCCTAAGTGGGTGTGTGTGCCGTGCACCAGGTTTTAAAGGTTTTTAAAAAAAGTTAAACCAGGAAATAGCAGCACTGTGCACATTTGAGCACCCTGTTTGCACGGCCACCCCTGAGCATAAACAGGAAGGCAACGGGAAGGGAAACAGCAGTAGGAAGGTAATCAAGGAGAACTAGCATAGCTGGCAGGTGAAATGCCAATTACAAAGGCAGCAGACCTCCCCAGCCAAGTACACTACTATAAACTATGCAAACACCTTCCCCTCTGGTTTTTTCCACACTCTACACCACCGGTGTAAACAAGCGGGGAACTTTTACCACTCACAACAGAAAAATGATAGGGACTGCAATAGCTATCATACAACAACTTGTGGAAGAGGCTGAGGGTGGTGAGGATGTTAATGCTGTCAACCGACCCACAGTGAGGAGATGGAGAAGAGTGTACAGACCAAGGGTAACCTACCAGTGGGCTACAAGAGCTAGAGGTAGTGGAGTGCTATAGGGTGGACAAGGACCTCCTACAGCAAATTGTTGAGCTGTGCCAGCCATGCCTGACACACAGAACTAACAGAGGGGAACCCATCCCAGTGGATACCAAGGTATGTGTAGGCCTAAGAATAGTAGCTACAGGTACCTTCTAAAGGACAACTGGGGATATAATGGGGATCTCACAGGTATCAGCATCCAGGGTACTCCACCAGTTCCTGGATGCCATATCAGCACATGTCATTGAGCACATATATTTCCCCAACACCCGTGAGGAATTGGCCAGCAATATGCAACTGTTCCACCAAATACCAGAATACCCTGAGGTAGCTATAGACTGTACATATGCATCAAAGCACCACCCGGTTAGTGGGATAGGGTCTATGTAAACCGCAAGGGCTTCCCCTCCACCAACTGCCAGGTTGTATGCGATGCCCAGGGCATAATAATGGATGTGTGTGCTGGCTGCCCTGGAAGCTATCATAATTCCCACATCTGGCATCTGACTCAGCTGTACCAGAGATTGGACAACGAGGATATCCCTCACGGTCACCTAGTGGGGGATGCTGGATAAGCACTGGAGCTGTGGCTGATGACACCCATCAGAAATGCACTCACATCCGAACAAGAGATCCATAATGAGGCACACACGCAGACCAGAATTATATTAGAGTATGTGTTTGGGATGCTCAAGTCATGGTTCCGGTGCCTGGACACATCCGGTGAAGCCTTGCAGTACTCACCAGCTACATGTACCCAAATTGTCCTCGTATGTGCCATGCTACACAATATGATCCTGCAGAAACAGCTGCAGCAGGAACATCATGGAGCAGGGCCAAACAACCCCCCCACCATCGCCAAGGCCTGCACAGGAACAGAGTGACTCAGAGGAGGAACAACCAGAGCCTGCCCAGTAGGCAGAAGGCAGCATGCCCAGTATGCCCTGGCCTTGGCAAAGAGGCAATGCATAGCACATACACTGACACAGGAGAGACTCAGGGAATAGCACCTCTCTCTGACTCTCATATACAGTAAAAGGGATGCCAAACATTACACTAACTGTGCTCAACCATGTGTAGGGAGTGTACTATATGCATCTGACATAGGCAGCTCTGCAGCACCACCCTCAATACTGAGACACCCACAAGGTAAGTGACTCACACATGCCAGTCAGGGGGGTTCATATACCCAACAACAGTCACAGCCAGCAGGACAGGTGTAGACAAACACAAGCAAAGCTGTGCTCTGGCCTCTGAATGAGGCCTATGGGTAAACTCCACCCCCAGGCCTAAACAGACAGACTACAGCAGGTCAGGCAGTGAGACATCAGTTCTTAACGGTAGGATGTCAGAAACTAATATGTTGGTAAATAGAAGCTAAGATCTGTAGTACACTTTTATGCCTCTAATCAACATGATAGGTACGACTACAGAATGAAATGGAGTACCTGACATACCAGTACAGTCATAGCAAATGTGTACAAGTGTCAGGTGTACACTCCCCATCCTTCGCAGACATGTAGTAACAGTCAGGTGTGCCTCCCCCAATCCTGTGTAGAAATGTAGAAATAGTCAGGTGCACCTCCCCATCCTATGTAGAAATGTAGTAACAATCATGTGTGCCTTCCCCAAATCCAGTGTAGAAATGTAGAAATAGTCAGGTGTGCCCCCTTTCTACACAGAAATGTAGTAACAGTCAGGTGTGCCCCCCCCAATCTTGTGCAGAAATGTAGAAATAGTCAGGTGTGCTCCCCCAGCCAATGTAGAATGTAGTAACAGTCAATGCCATATGATCGACAGATACCCTGCAGAAACAGTATGCTACCTGTTGGTGTACAACATATAGGTCAGCACTGCAGTACAGAACACCTGGACTTGATCCACACATTCAATACAGATGGGCATACTGGGCATGCTCACACACTTAAGCACATGATAGGGGTTCTAATCCCAGGCTTGGTCATTGTGTGTGTGTGTGTGTGTGTGTGTGTGTGTGTGTGTGTGTGTGTGTGTGTGTGTGTGTGTGTGTGGAGAGCAATGCATTTCAGGCTAGTCACACTCACTACAATTTAAATGCCCTACTTTGGCAATCCTGCTGATGTCATTCACTGTGAAATACACCTTTGGGGAAGAAGAACTCCAGTAATCCCTGTGTTGTGTCCTATAACAGCATCATGATGTAGTGTGATATAGAACTCTTGTAGGGATTATATCCCCACACATGACACTGGTGGATGTTTTGTGTGTGTTTCTATGTTTGTGTAGGGAGCAATGCATTTTAGGCTAGTCACACTCACTACAATTCCAATGCCGTACTTAGGCAATCCTGCTAATTTTATTCACTGTGAAATGCACTTTGGGTAAGGAGAGCTCCAGTAATCTCTGTGGCGCATCCTATAACAGTGTAGTGCTATAGTGTAATATACTAGTTAGGTAGGAGTTCTAATCCCAGACATGACAGGTGTGTGTGTGTGTGTGTGTGTGTGTGTGTGTGTGTGTGTGTGTGTGTGTGTGTGTGTGTGTGCGTGTGTGTGTCTGTGTTTGTCATTTCTATCCTGTGTGGTAGTGGTTGCGAGTGTATAACAACTGGACTCAATATGGAGAGGGTTTTGCAAACATTTTATATGGTGGGCCAAGTATATATCATAATGTGCACCATACAGGGATAACAGATGCGAAATAGCCAAGAGGCTGGGGTGCAAATCCATACCCCTAAATGTGACAGCAATGCCAGCTAAACAACATTAGCAAAATTTGTATTACCCAAGGTACACTCTCAACCCGTGTCTCATGCACACACACACACACACACACACACACACACACACACACACACACACACACACAATTGCCTAGGCAACAGCCTCTATGTTGGCAGTACACTGCATATTGCCCCCTAATAGTAACCATGGTGTGATTGCAGTGGGCTACAGAGGGCATGGCACCCTGACCATCAGTCCAATAAGCATGTACATGCCGACAGTGCACCTCCCCATGTTCCCCACTGGACACCTGCAATACCTGTGGTGCCATCAAATGTGACCCACAAAGGACATAACATGCCTGAAACACAAGCCCTGTATGGACAGATGCCACTGACACCAGGGAATACTGCTATCATGCTATCAATGTAGGTGCAGGGCCAACCCGCAGTCCATGAACAATTTCCACCACATGGGTCCAGGACTGGCACATCTGATGATAACGATCAGTGTACACAACATAGATCAGACACCCCAGGTACAGTTCCACATGTCACTGTACATGCATGTGGGAGGTGTGCACATCCCAGACACTGTCCATATCATGGACTAAGGAACACATACATGGTAAGCAATGCACAGCGTTGGCTACATGCAGTAGTCACCCAGGTGACTGGATGGTGAATACAATACCTACCTGTCTGGGCAACTCCACACACTAAAGTCCTGAGCCACAATGCAGACCATTTCATGTGGCCTGATGCCAAGGTATACCCATCACCTAATTTTCCAAAAGAAGGGCCAGCACCACAAGGACGTCTAGAACAATAGAATCTTTATCAAAGTATCATAATACACATCGTTCAGACCGGTTTAGGCATATAGCCTTCATCAGTGATAACCATACTATTAAACAGTTACTTTAAATACCCCCAGAACCTGATGATTTCTTATGACATCACTTCCCCTAAAACAAAATTAATCCTTTAATTATATCTACTTAAGTTACATTTTGTCATTGAGACCCAGTGCAAAAAGTCCCACCAATTTAATAATCCATCTCTTTTCTTTATAGGTCAAGCCTGAGTGCCGTCCTGTTTTAAATAATCTATTACCCATGATTTTATCAATCACTGTAAATGTAAATCTGGCAAACATATGAAGTTGACAATATCTGTATAATGCATTGGTAATTCTTCTATTACATATGTCACTAAGATGTTCAGACATCCAACATCGCAATGACCTTGAGGTCTGCCCTACGTAAAATGTGGCACAAGTACAACTGGCCATTTATACTACCCAATCTGACCCACAATTGGCATAGAATCGTATATCAAACACCTGACCCATATTTTTGCTGGTGAATTGTTTTTTACATGTGATTACAAAATGTACAATGTCCACAAGGAAAAGATCCAATAAGTCTGTCTCCTGTAATTGTTAATTGATGGCCAATCTGATCAGCCTTATTAACGTTCTTATAATGTGCAAAATATGAGCCCAAAGTTTTTCCTCTATGAAAAGAGACTTAGCATCTGTCAGACAACATTGAACCTAGTTCATCATTAGTAGTCAAAATGTTCCAGTGTTTCTGAATCATATCCATTACAAGATTTACATTTCTGCCATATGTAGTAACCGATCTAGTAACTTCCGACCCATCCCGGTTTGTTTAGATTTATATTGCAGCAAATCAGATCTCATTTGATTGGTAGCCCATTCCCTTGCTCTGAACACATCCCAGTTTGTATCCCCTGTCTAGAAATCTACATGTAATATCACGTTTAGATGTGTTAAAGTATTCATCTGAAGAACAAATTCTACTAATCCTCAAATATTGAGACTTTGGAATATTCCTAACCATATGGCTGGGATGGAGACTGGATGCATATAATACATTATTATATTGTGGATATTTCCTATATACTAATCTACATAAGGTATGGTCCTGTTGTTGTAGAATCTTATCATCCAAAAAATTGATTTCATCCCTATTATAAGTAAGGGTGAATTCAATATCCCACTTGTTCTCATTAATATATTGGATGAACTCCAATAAATAATCAATGTCCCCTCACCACACCAGCCAACAGTCATCTAAAAATCAGGAAGATGTTATGAGAGTCATTGTAAATAATGTATTCCTCTATAAAGCCCATAAATAAGTCGGCATATATGGGAGCAAAAGATGCCCCCATAGCCATACCTTAAGTTTGCCAATAACACTCTCCCTTAAAGTAAAAAACATTCTTCGTAAGGATGTGTTTGGCCAAATATGTAAGAGTGTGTTAAATCCCAGGGTAAAAAGCCATGCCCTATCTAACCAATATTCCAGGGCTTGCAAACCCACCCAATGAGGAATACTTGTATATAGGGACTTAACATCTAAAGTACTCATCAACCAGTTGGGCTCTAGTTGTGATTCAGACACAATCTGCAAATTTTCAGTGGTGTCTTTAATTCTGGCTGTAACAAGTGGCAGTAAGGGTTGTAAATATTGAGTCAGAAACACTGATAATGGTGCTGTAAGAGATCCAGTTCCAGATACAATAGGTCTACCAGGAGGTTCATATTTTGCACATTATAAGAAAGTTAGTAAGGCTGATCAGATTGGCCATCAATTAACAATTACAGGAGACAGACTTGTTGGATCTTTTCTTTGTGGACATTGTACATTTTGTAAACACATGTACAAGACTAAACAATTCACCAGCAAGAATACAGGTCAGGTGTTTGATATCCAATTATATGCCAATTGTGGGTCAGATTGGGTAGTAGATTTGGCCAGTTGTACTTGTGCCACAATTTACGTAGGGCAGACCTCAAGGTCATTGCTATGTAGGATGTCTGAACATCTTATTGACATACGTAATAAAAGAATTACCAATGCATTATACAGACATTGTCAGCTTCATACATCTGCCAGATTTACATTTATGGTGATTGATAAAATCATGGGTAATAGATAATTTAAAACAGGATGGCACTCTATCTTGACCTATAAAAAAAAATAGATGGATTATTAAATTGGGGGGACTTTTTGTATCAGGTCTCAATGACAAAATACAACTTTATTAGATATAATTAAAGGATTAATTTTGTTTTAGGGAGGAAGTAAGTTCATATTTAAGGTAACTGTTTATTAGTATGGTTATCACTGACAAAGGTTATATGCCAAAAGTGGTCTGAACTATGTGTATTATGACACTTTAATAAAGATTCTATTGTTCCAGATGTCCTTGTGGTGCTGGCCCTTCTTTTGGAAAATCCGGTGTTGATTTTTGGCCATTTGCATCAGACGTATGTGCTTGCTGGTTTGTGGGTGTGTATACCCATCACCTAGCTTTGCATAGCCATCTGGCACCATCAACCACAACACCTCCGTGAAGCAGTGCACACATGCATGTCAGTACTGGCACCCATGACTGTGTGGGTGGTGTATGATGCATATGACCACATTCATGCTCCCTACAACCCCCATTAACATACTAAAGCATGCTGTCTGATGTCAGACACTTCCACATACCCTTTGCACATATAAACTCTGTATGACCTCTGTGATGCATGTGATACCTGCACAGTACTGTGTTGTGGCAATCCGACTAGTGATGAGTTGTATTCCTGGCTCTGCCTAGTGTGGCAATGTGTGTGCATCCCTGTGAGAGTGTGGCTGTGTTGACGCTGACACCTGTTCATGCAGGCAGACATAGGTACTATACCTATCACATAGCTACCATATCCCTGTTGCAGATGTCACTCACCATCACATATACATTCAGAGGGCTCCCCAACATGTAACCTATGTGGTGCATCCAATAACTGCATGGACATGTGATAGCACTGCATAGTTGTCGGGTGGTGATACCCTGTACTGGTAAGTGTGTGACACAAACATGCATAAGTTTTACTCTCCCACCCCTCCCTGGCTTTTTTGTGCCTGTCTGTCTCTCTTACTCCCTCTCTGGTGGATGTGGAGACTTACAACTGCTTTGCTTAGGCAGCAGCATGTGTATTCTAAGTGATGCTCAGGATCAGCTGATGGTCTTTGCATGAATTACAGCCTTCGTCTAGCTGATTGCATGTGGAACAGCTGTGGTAACATTCCCAGAGCCAATTGCATGGAAACACACACCAATAACTAGGAACATCATGTTGCTGTTGGGCCTTACATTCACTGTGAGCAGGAGCTCGATCTGTTGTTTGGCAAACAGCATCTCTGATGGATTGGGATGTACCTCCAACATACACTGTGGAGACAAGCCAACACACAGGATGGGGATGTGCCTGACCTGACTACAGACTGTAAGTGCTGCTATAGTGCATTTGGAGTAATGTTGGTTTAACAGGGTGTGTGTGGATATGGCTGTCCTACATGTTTACATTCCTGCCATGTCAGTGCTATGTTAATGAGGGAACACCCATTTGTAGGACCATCTGCAGACTGGCCAGTGTGTGGTGCCTTTTGTTTCAGGTGTTACCCACTGAGCACCTATTTGTGAACTGCAGGAGGTAGTGTGAGAATTGCAGTCTGTAGATGGTAATAGCCATGGGAGTTACTGACTTCAAATCCCTCATAGGACATATGGTGCAAAAAACCCTGTTACAACAGTAAATGTATGAGGTTATTACACCAACATGTTAATACTGGCCCTGTGTATGTGCCTTCAGCCACAACCCTGACAACCTTTGTAAATATGTCATGCAGTAAGGGCTGCATATGTACTGTACACCATAATTAATGACATCATATCTGGTAACAATCCAGTAAGATATTAAACTGCTACACATGTAATGTATAGTAGGGGTTATATTTGATGACATAACCTGGAAATCCTGTGGTTGTGTGTACAGTACTGAGGTCTGTGTACTTATGGTGATTGTCGGCAGTGTGTGTATTGTTAATATGTACCTTGGCCTGTGTACAGACTGTGGTAGATGTCATTGTTCTAGGCCCTGTTCTATCTGATGTTACATGCTGCTCCACTGTATGTTACCCTATTGGCCTACATGTTTGTAGGGCCATACATGCACATATGTCCCATACCACAGACAGGCAGTGGACCACACTGTGTAGTGGCCCAGTATATGTAGGGTTAGTGTGTAGATGGCACATATGAGGTTGGTGTTGAACAGATAGTCCATATACTGTACTAATATGCTAGCATGCCATATGTAGCTGTGGCTGTGTTCACAATGGTTGTGGTGATGCACTTACACACATGTGTATGTTACTCTGTGCTGTGGCATGCCTGTAGAGCCTGCTATGCCATACAGACTGTTCTGTTTGTCCGTGTGCTTGTGATGGTGTCAGTTGTGTCTTGTTATGTAACAGTTATATCACAGTGTGTCAACTGAGGTCTTTACCCCCTAGGGATTGTCTACAGAGTGTAGTTAGAGGCTGCTGTACTATACAACTGCATTACTTACTGTTGATTGTTTGGTATCTTGTGGCCCAGTCTGTCTTTACTATTGTACTACTTGACAGCCTTGGCCTGGACAGCAACATTTGTTAACATTTCTGAACTACTGTATTACTATTCCTGTTTCACAGTTGCATTACTCAGTTTATATGGATTTCCATGTCTAAACAGCTATATGACATGCCATATACAACTGTAGTAGTACACAAATAAAGCTTTCCAATTTATGCATATCTGTGTGTGGTGTTATAACCTTTGATATCTCTCTGGGTATATGTTGCAGGCAATGAATGTCATTTGTATGGGTGGAACATACAGTCTCCAGTTGGTAAGGTGGTAACTGTAGGAATAGTGGCTGTTCCATATTGTGTGCATGTACTACATATGTAACTTAATGTGCATATCTCTGCATGTGTATGCGTAGTTACATATATATGTATATATATATATATATATATATATATATATATATATATATATATATATATATATATACATATATATGTATATCTGTATCTGCATATACGTGTCTATGTATATGTCTCCTAGGGATGCCCATGCTGTGTCCGGTCCTTTTTATGGGATCTGCAACACTTGGTAGTGTATTGCAGGGGGGACGTGTTTGGCTGTGAGGGGGTATACCTATTCATACAAGACGTATATTGTTTGGGCCCTCTCAACCCCATTAATGTTGCATGTGGACATATATGTTTTTATTTCCTCATTTTCTATGGATGCTCATATATACCTATAATACCTATATATATATATATATATATATATATATATATATATATATATATATATATATATATATCTATACATATATCTGCTGACATATATATATATATATATATATATATATATATATATATATATATATATATATATATAACCTGCCATATATATTTAGACATATAGATGTAGACATGCATATCTATAGATGTAGGCATTTGCATGTATATATGTCCATGTATATTTATATATATATATATATATATATATATATATATATATATATATATACATGTATAGATATGTTGTATCTGTATAGATATTAATATATTTACACACATACATACATCTGAATGTTGGAATACATTCTCTGTACTGTTGAATGACTGGGCTGGATGATATGTTTTTGAAAACATCAGGGTTATGTATATCTGCCATGGCTTAGTAGTAAATCACTTTGGCTATGGTGTGCAGGGTCCTGGATTTGAACCTTGCCGAGGCTGTTTATTTTGTTGCTGGGCAGAACACGGGAAGTTGAATACAGACTGATTGAGGCACTTTAAAGCAGTTGTAAGGAGGTTTGCATGGGTTTGCGTAGAGTTAAGCACTGCTAACTTCCGGTTACAGTTTCTTATACTCTGTTAGCTTCTGAATTACTTAACCTGTGTAGGCATTGTTTACCCCCATGCAAACAAGCTTAAACCTGCTTACTGCTGCTTAAAAGTGCTTACTCCCGCTTACCCCCACTCTAATTTCCATAAAAGAAAAGAAAAAGGGGTTGATAGGAAAGTGGTGATAAAAAGGGCACAAAGAGGGAAAGACAGTAGGGAAAATAGCCAGGGATGTGCAGGAAGGATGTAGGGAAGGTCCATAGCTGCCCATTTCTTCTACAACAACAGCTGTGCATATACACTGAATTTGGAGGTAGACTTGGACACTCAAACCCCTGGGAGTGGGTGAGGACAGCAATAATACGTTGTGATGTAAATTAGACTGGATTACATGTGTCCAGTGGACACATGCAAAATGGACAGCTATGTATGTGGCAAGATCTTTTTGTGGGAACAGATTGCCTTTTTTTTTCAGGTGAGAGTGGGATGTTGGGGAGGGATAGTAGGTATATCTGGGGAGGTAGGTTGGGTAGGTTAACAGAAAACACAAACAAGATGCATACAGGGGTGGTATATGACACATGTGGGGAGTAAACACCTTGATGGGGAGGGGTGTTGGGATATCGGAAGCCCACAAGCCCCCTAGTTTTTACAGTGGGACTGAGGTCCCCACCCATGAGTAGTCACCACTGCACCTTCACAGCCCAGAAGGTGGCTGTGCTGGGGGCTGAGTTGCAGAGCCCGGCTGACTTTCTAATCATGAGCTGGTGTAGAAGATCACCAAACTGCTGGTCAATCTCTCTATTCTCCATGGCCCCAACCTGGCGACAAATGACAGGTGCTTGTCTGTGCCCACTCCCAGGGGGGTGACCCCATCTCCTGAGGCGGTGCCACCCAAAGATGGTGCAGGACCAACAGACAGAGAGGTCCTGAGATGGGCCCCAGACATGCTGGTGCCCGGTGCCACAGCCAGCTGAGGTGGAATAGGTGGGTCCACCGGGACCGGCCTTCCCAAGCCTGCTATCATGTTTAGATTTCATCATCATATGTTGGTTAGTAATAGTCAACACATTCCAGGGTTAGGTATAACAGCATGCATAAATATTCCCATTAACCCAGACACTAGGTACGGAACAGTTGCATGGCAAACAGAACACATGCATATGTGGGACCACAGTGATAATAAGAACAGCATGCAGGTACATTGATGGCACTATGCCACCAATGTTGGAATAATTCAATATAGCACATACATGGGAACCATTAAAGTATTTATCAAACAATTGGACATTATTAGAGTCATTAAATACCAGTTTTGGTGGGTATGTTGATTATTGTTGGAGATATGGTACGGGGAGAGAAAAATGTCAGTTAACAACTAGTATATTCCTGTAGTCCACATTACTTTCCTAATCAGTGCTGTTATCTGTACCTTACAAGTCTTACTACACAACCCTATAGCCTTAGTTTGGACAGTGATATGGCTGTCTTCATCGTTACACATGAACCAATTTTACCTGAGGTTTACACCTCTTACCTGGTATACCTGAGGAGGGACCATTTGTTAACACTAACTAACTGTTTCTACACATACTCCCAGATTCCGGGTTAATGTTTTGCACATAGCTATCCAACTCTTTCTGCACAGACTCTGGCAATGTGTTGACCACATGCTGGTGAGCCGGGACATATCTAGAATATTGCCCTCTTCCACCTTTAGTGACCTAGCACACACATATACACGCTTTCCTATACAGTTATATTATGTAGCACAGTGTGGGTGACAGTGACCAGTGATACTTCATTATTCAGAGAAACTGCAACACTCACAGTTCCCTACAATACCAGAGTGAACAGTACCAGTACAAGTTATAATGGTCTGTATTCCTCAGCACAGTGTTTATATCCAACGTACCTGTGGGAGAAATGTTTGTTAGCACTACCTGACTGTTGCCACACAAAGTTCTGATTACACATTAGTATTATGCACATACATCTCACTCTGTTAATGTACACACTCTGGTCACAGCTTGACAACATGGGAGTGTAGATAGGACATACTTGAAATATTACTCTCCTAACAGTTTTGGGGGTTGCTACAGTGACAGGTGTGTTCTCATAGATGTTTGACAATCACTTGTATTCCCTGTTTGCTGGCTAAACACCTGTGATCATCCCACAGACTTACCAGGGGGACAGGGGGAAAGGCAGCAGATATGCGCACATATACTGGACATTCTGGCCTCATCTGTACAGTTGTGGGGTATAATTCTGTATGCAGCCTATTTCCACTCCCAGAATTCAGACCATGGCTGTGTCTGCTACAGCTTAAACACTGTCCATCACAGTTGTGTCTGCTATATAGATATTGCTGTATATCTCCTATCTGCTTTCTGTCTTATTAATCCCCTGTGCTTTTGCATTCTGACCTTGTATTACAACACTCTTATACAGATTTCCTAGACAGTTTTATGTTGTAGGACATTGTGGGCGACAGTGATGTGTAATACCTCATTATTCAGAGCAACTGCATATCGTTCTTGTATTTCTGGCCACAGTGTTGGTATCTGACAGACCTGTGGGAGGAATGTTTATTAGCACTACCTGAATGTTCTCACACACAGTACCAAATTCCACATTACTATTATGCACATACATCTCACTCTGTTTTTGTACACACACTGACCACAGCTTGACAAGTTGGGGTGTAAATGGGACATACATGGCTTATTACTCACATAAGGTATTGGGGAGTTGATAATGTGCCAGCTTTGGTCTCATAGATGTGTGTCAATTGCATTTCCTGTTTGCTGCCTATCCATCTTGGATCATCCCAGTGATTTCCCAGGGGGACAGGTTGACAGGCAACAGATATGGGCAACTTTACTGGACATTCTGGACATATCTGTACAGTTGTTGCGTATGATACTGTATGCAGACTACTACTACTGGCAGGATTCGAACCATGGCTGTGTGTGCTAAAAAAACAGCAGTTCACATCTTAGTTGAACGTCCTATTCAGTTTTTGTTGTCTGTATTTCCCTGTTTACTGTCTATGTGTCTTTCAGTTGTACTAAATGGCCTCTGGGGATTACACATGTCATATACAGGCATTCCTACACACTCAGTTTATGGTGCATGGTGTGGGTAATGAGTGCTTACTACAACAGTATTATTACATGATTGCAAATCTACATTACCATATGATACCAGAATATACACATGCAGTCCAGCAGTTAGAGCTGTGTTATCAGGCTATTACAATTTTATTGACATACAAACAATATGAGACTCTTCCTGCCATATTCTGTAGTGTATGCAGTACTTGCCTTGAACAATACAGGTTTTATACAGGCAATTAATTTACTACTACAGTTAGTTTTATTTCCTATGACAGTAAATGCATGTGTATTACTGACCTGCCTCATGTCGCAACCCTGCCAGGTGACTGATGTGGGCCTCCTGGTTCGCGGCCTGCTCCATTGCAGCTGTGGGGGACATAAGAGGAATATTTAGCCATACATATCCATGATATACCTGAGCTGGCAATTATTACACACATACTAAGGTGATACTTACACATGACTGGAACATCCCTTGCCACTCTAGCCTCTTGGAGCCACTCCTCCAAGAGGTCCCCCTTACATCGCTTCAGGTCAGCATAGTGGTACCTGACCTGCTCATCAGTTCAGGGTATGCCAGGGCACTGGTGAGGTCATGGGCGAGACGGTTCCAGGCCTCCGCCTTATATTGGGAGCTCTGGTACTGGCCTAGCAGCAGTCTCTGATCATGGTCTTTGACAAGGAGTCCTGCTATGACCTTGGACTCCTTGGTGCACCAGCGCTGCGCCCAAAAGCACACACCTTCTCCCCTTACTGCTATAGTGCCTGCAAGGGGAAGCTACAACCGGTTATGAGATGTATTCCTGACTCTTGGGTTTAGGTAGGGCTGATTTCCTACACTTTTCCATATTTGGCCGGTTTTGAAAAAGCTAAGCTATGGGCAAACCTGCTACGGTTGGCATTGTTTAAAGGGGTATACCACTGGGCACAATGAGTTAGCTGCCCTACACATTGCTTACACCTCCTAAGCTGCCCTGTGCAATGATTAGCATTGCTTACATTAGACTTTGCATTATAATTCCTTTTTGGCATTGAGTTATTATTCATTATTCATTCATTCATTCATCTTTTGCTTAACGTTTTCTGGAAATCATCAATTCCAACACTTTGGATCAACTTATCCACACCCAAAAGAGGCAGCAATATCCTAGACCTGGTCATCACCAACATGGGTGACCGGTGTTCCACACCAGAGTTCAGCTCCTTGTTGGTCAGATCTGACCACAAGCTAATCACCCAAGACATCCACATCCCGCTCCCACCCCCCAAAAGGAAAACAACCGTAAAAAATTTCTCCAAAGCCAACTTCACGCTTCTTAAAACAGAAGTGGCAAACTTCATGACACCCATGCAGATGGACAATAGAGGTACAACTGCTGAATCCTACACAAATGCACTTTATAAGCACTTACACGAGTGCATGGATTGTGCTATCCCTAACAGAACCAAGATGCTATCCTCCAAAAAAAGGAAGCCAATCTGGTGGTCTTCTGCCATAAACAAACTCTACAACAGAAGAAAGAAACTGTTGCAAAAATGAGTAAAATCCCACGATTGGAAGAACTCCCTGGTCAGCCTTAGTAAGAAGCTGAGATCCCTCATACAATCCTCCAAAGCTAGTTATGAAAACAAAATTGCCACTGATTCTAAAGACAACCACAAAACATTCTATAGCTATGTTAAAAATCTCAATGTCAACACTCAAATCTGCTCTGAGTTACATCACAATGACATTAAATATACAGAACCAACTGATATTGCCAACATCCTGGCAGATAGGTTCAGTGCTAACTTTACCCCACACTCACCCCCTAAAGGGCCCATCTTTATACCGGAAGAATGCAAAGTTCCTATAATCATGGCTGCACAGGTAAAAACTTCACTATCCAGAGCCAAGAACACAGCATCCATGGGGCCTGACAATATCCCAGGCTGCCTTCTACATGAACTACAGAATGAACTGGCACCCCACCTAAGTACCATGTTCAATCATAGCCTCACCTCAGGCTTTGTGCCCATTGAATGGCGCACCGCAACAGTTATCCCACTCCACAAAGGGGGGGGCCACAACAGACCTCGGGAACTACCGCCCCATTAGCCTGATGAGCCTGGTATGCAAGGCCATGGAACGTATCATCATGGAACTCATAAACAAAGACATTGGAGATCTCCAAACCCTGGACCCTACACAGTTTGGGTTTGTAAAAGACAGATAATGTCTCCTAAACCTGATAGACTTCTTTGAAGTAGTCACCAAGGCCATGGATGAGGGTAAGGTGGTTCACACAGCCTATCTAGATCTCGCCAAGGCGTTCAACACCATCCCCCACTCTGGAATTATAGATAAACTCATTAAACTAGGTATACATCCGTATGTCACAAGATGGGTTGCCAACTGACTTACTGAAAAAACCCACACTGTGAAAGTAGCAGACTCCAAATCAGACTTCAGACCAGTGACAAGTGGAGTACCACAGGGTTCAGTCCTGGGTCCTCTCCTGTTTGGTATCTACTTCTCTGTAGTACAGGCTAACACAGAAGGTCTTTGGCTAACTAAATTCGCAGATGACTGCAAACTAGGAGCCATAATTAAACTCCTAATGATGTGGACATCCTACAAAAGGGCCTCACTGAGACAGATGCTTGGTGTCAAAGACATGGTCTCAAGCTCAATGCCAAAAAGTGCATTGTCATCCCCTTTGGTAAAAATTCTGTACCCATGAACTACCACATAGGTGGTAGTCTACTTAACACCGAAAGTGTGATAAGAGACCTTGCTACACAGGTGGACAGTAGTCTCTCCTTTTATAACCACATCGCCAAAGTGGTCAGGAAATCCTTCTACGTGGCACACCTCATCACAAAAGGTTTCTCATCCAGAAAAAAAGAGGTCGTTGTTCCCCTCTATGCATCACTCATTAGACCCATTATAGAGTACAACGCCCTTTTTGGTATGTACCTCAGAAGACATATACAACAACTGGAAAGGCCGCAAAATACCTCACAAAGAGGATTACTGGCTTCAAACAGATGCCTTATGCAGACTGTCTCAAAAAATTCCAGCTTTACTCCGTCGCATATCGCCTACTCAGAGGAGATCTCTGCCTAACATATAAAGCTATGTCAAACCTAGAGCTGTTGGACATGCTCCACTTAAAGAAATCCCAATCCCTCCGAGCTACACGCTCTAGGGGCCTAAACCTTGTCACCACAATGAACAGAACATGCTGGAGGGATAGATTCCTGTCTCAGAGACTTCCCATACTTTGGAACAGACTACCTATCTATGTTAAACAGAGCTCCTCATTAGCACACTTCAAGAAAAATCTTGATGATTAGATAGGTAATAGGAAATTCACCCCGGGATCACTTCTGTGGTTCTGCTTGACAGTGGCACAGGAAAATTATTTTCTTGGGTGGTGAAAGCCAGGGTACATTTTTGGCTAGGCTTGTATAGGCCCTAGGGCCAATAGCCTAGTACCTACCTATGTAAATGTGATCTGGGACACTCCTCCCAGTCTAGTGCAATTACCTCATTCTACCTATTCCAGGGAGAACATTTGAGAAGGCCAACCCAGTTAGTTTCTGCTCCTCCTTTCCCCTTTCCACTTTACAAAAAAATAATAATTTTTCTAAGCTTGTTTCCTACCTTTCCTGTAAGTCTTCTAGTCCAGATACAGGTTTGCTGTATCCAGGACTGTTTGTAAGCTTCTGAGCACCCAAGCCTTTCTGTGTTAGAGGTAAGCCTTCTAGCTTAATTTTGCTTCTTAGAGCTACCAGTTTTCTAGTTTCCTCACTCAAATCTGCTTCCTTGAGCTCAGCACTTGTTTAGAACTTATTGTAAGCACTAAATAAGCTACAAATTACTACAACACTCAACTTTCCTCACTTGTCTAGAGGAAAACAGTTTTTAGTACTTAATAAATAAGCACCTATTCAGGCATGTCTAAGGGTCAGCTACCGGTGTTTTTGCCTGTCTACCTGATGAATCTGGGCATCTTGGGGCAATGCAGCAATTGCCTCATGCACACAGACAACCCTCTCCTCCTACCACCCAACACTAAAACCTGTGAGAGATACACTTATATAGCCAAACTGGAAGCAAAGCTCTCTTCACCCAAGACTGGACTAGACAGTCAAGAGGAGAAGGTAAACACTTGCACCACACCACACTCATCACATAGTCCCTCAAAACCTACACCACCAAAACACACACGTAGAAACACAAAACACACACCTACATTCACGGAGGCTCTTAAAAAAATTTACCCAAGCAACAGGGACTCCAAAGCAGAAACGCAAGCAACCTCCACCCCCCCAACATAACCCAAATGACACATAGCCCACAAACTGCGTGTGTCACTCAACCACAGCCCATAAGGCATAACAACGTACCCAACACTCTAGTCATAGGTGACTCTATAGTGAGGCACACTGATGTTCTACTCACAAGGCTAAACAAGGAGAAAGTTACTGTCAGCTGCCTGTCAGGTGCCAGGATCCACCACATAACACATGCACTCAGGTCCTTCCACAACAAGTACAAATATGACTCTGTCATTGTCCATGTTGGTGTGAATGACCTGAGATGTACCTCCCCGGACTACATGAAAAGAGACATGGAGGAGCTGTCCGATCTTGTGGCCCAGGCAGGTATGACCCTAGCCCTAAGTAGCATCCTGCCATCACCCAAAATGATACCACAGTACAAGGACAAAATGATTGACTTCAACAATTGGCTGAGCTTCTGGTGTCATTCTAAGGGGATCCAGTATCTGTCTGCCTGGGATGACATGATCGACAAATCACGATGCTTTGCCAGAGATGGCCTGCACCTCTCGCCCTTCTGGAAACTGGCTAAGGCTCTTGCCACCCCTATAGTGCCTTTTTTAGGCAAGATTCAAATGACAAATTCACTACTGTAACAGGTACGAGCAAGCAAAATCTGAGGGCAATGCTACTTAATGCTAGAAGTCTAAACCTCAAAATGCACTCACTCAAAGCACTCCTTAAAATGGAGAACATCGACATCTGTGCAGTGACAGAGACCTGGTTCAAGGCTCCAGAGAGCACCCCTGCATTACCAGGCTAAAATTCATACCACACCTTTCGGCCACCTACCTGGACTGAAGCACTAAAGGCAGAGGTGTGTCTATATTCATTAAGGATATACACACCTCCAGGCTAGTTGCTCAGCATAATGTATCCGAGATTATCCAAGTGCAACTAACTCTGGACAAGACCACAATCCAAATTGTAGCTTGCTACAGATCCCACACCATGCCCCATGATTCCCACTCCTCATTTCTTGATACACTGGAAAATATTAGATTACAACCAAACACCCTAATAATGGGTGATTTCAACTACCCCACCAATAACTGGGAAAACTACTCCTGTATCAACTCTTGTGCTCAGCGTTTTCTGGAATTCATAAATTCCAAAGCCTTGGATCAGCTTATCCAGACCCCCACCAAGGGCAGCAATATCCTAGACCTGGTCATTACCAAAATGGGCAACTGGTGTTCCACACTAGAGGTCAATTCCTCATGGGTCAGATCTGATCACAAGCAAATCTCCCTAGACATCCACATCCCACCCCACCCCCCATTAGGGAAACCACCATAAAAAATTTCTCCAAAGCCAACTTCATGCTTCTTAAGACAGTAGTGGCAAACTTCATGATACCCATGCTGATGGACAATAGAGGTACGACTGCTGAATCTTATACAATTGCACTTTATAAGCACTTACATGAGAGCATGGATAGCGCAAACCCTAACAGAACCAAGATGCTATCCTCCAAAAAAAGGAAGCCAATCTGGTGGTCCCCTGCCATGAACAAACTCTACAACAGAAGAAAGAAACTGTTGCAAAAAAGAGTAAAATCCCATGATTGGAGGAACTCCGTGGTCAGCCTCAGTAAGAAGCTGAGATCCCTCATAAAATCCTCCAAAGCTAGTTACAAAAACAAACTCCCCACTGATTCTAAAGACAACCACAAAGCATTCTATAGCTATGTCAAGAATCTCAATGGCAGCACTCAGATCTGCTCTGTGTTACAGCACAATGGCACTAAATATACAGAACCAACTGATATTGCCAAAATCCTGGCAGATAGGTTCAGTGCTAACTTTACCCGTCTCTCATCCTCTAAAGGGCCCATCTCTATACCGGAAGAATGCAAAGTTCCTGTAATCACAGCTGCACAGGTAAAAACCACACTCTCCAAAGCCAAGAACACAGCATTCGTGGGACCTGATAACATCCCAGGCTGTGTTCTACATGAACTACATAATTAATTGGCACCCCACCTAAGTACCATGCTCAGTCATAGACTCACCTCAGGCTTTGTGCCCATTGAATGGTGCACAGCAATGGTTATCCCACTCCACAAAGGGGGAGCCACCACAGACCCTGGGAACTATCCCCCATTAGACTGATGAGACTGGTCTGCAAGGCTATGGAACGTATCATCATGGAACATATAAACAATGACATTGGTAATTTCCAAACTCTGGACCCTACCCAGCTGGGGTTTGTAAAAGGCAGATCATGTCTCCTAAACCTGATAGATTTCTTTGAAGCAGTCACCAAAGTTGTAGATGAGGGTAAGGTGGTTCACACAGCCTATCTAGATCTTGCAAAGGATTTTGACACCATCCCCCACTCTGGAATTATAGATAAACTCACTAAACTAGGTATAAATCCCTATGTCACAAAATGGGTTGCCAACTGGCTCACTGAAAGAACCCACACTGTGAAAGTAGCAGACTCTAAATCCAACTTCAGACCAGTGATAAGTGGAGTACCACAGGGTTTAGTCCTAGGTCCTCCCCTGTTTGGTATCTACTTCTCTGAAGTACAGGCTAACACAGAAGGTCTTTGGCTAACAAAGTTCAAAGATGACTGCAAACTAGGAGCCATAATTATAACTCCTAACGATGTGGACATCCTACAAAAATGCCTCACTGAGACAGATGCCTGGTGTCAAAGCCATGGCCTCAAGCTCAATGCCAAAACGTGCATTGTCATCCCTTTTGGTAAAAACTCTGTACCCATGAACTACCACATAGACGGTAGTCTACTTAACACCAACAGTGTGATAAGAGACCTTGGGACACAGGTGGACAGTAGTCTCTCCTTTGATAATCACATTGCCACAGTAGTCAGGAAATCCTTCTATGTGGCATACCTCATCACAAAATGTTTCTCATCCAGGAAAAAAAGAGGTCATTGTTCCCCTCTACTCATAACTCACTAGACCCATTATAGAGTACAATGCCCCTTTTGGTATGTACCTCACAAGACATCTACACCAACTGGAAAGGCCACAGAAATACCTCACAAAGAGGATTACCAGCCTCAAACAGATGCCCTACACAGACCGTCTCAAAAATCTCCGGCTTTACTCTGTCACATATCGCCTACTCAGAGGTGATCTCTGCCTAACATACAAAGCTATGTCAAACCCAGAGCTGTTGGACATGCTCCACTTAAAGAAATCCCAATCCCACTCAGCTACATGCTCTAGGGACCTATACCTTGTCACCACAATAATCAGAACATGCTGGAGGGATAGATTCCTGTCCCAGAGACTTCCCATACTCTGGAACATGCTACTTATCTATATCAAACAAAGCTCTTCATTAGCACTCTTCAAGAAAAATCTTGATGATTGGATGGGAGATAGGAAATTCACCCCGGGGATCACTTCTGTGGCTCTGCTAGACAGGGGCACAGGAAAATAATTTTCTTGGGTGGCAAAAGCCAGGGTACCATTTGGCTAGGCTTATATAGGCCCTAAGGCCAATAGCCTAATACCTACCTATGAAGCTATTACACCTTATATGTATGCCTGGTATCCATGATTAATGTGTACGTACACTCTATCGGGTCCTTGTGTTTTATTTGGGACTTCAACACTCTATTATAATTACACCTCACTTCTGGGCTTACTGCTGTACTCCAGTTCACATATTTATGTTATGTAGTGGGTTATGGAACATATGACTGTATACTGACTCCTTTCACTGATTCAGTTTTGTTTTACTATGGTGAGGACTTGTTTGCTGATGCCTCATTTTTCTGTACTTCTGTGATGGCTTTGTGGTTAACTACTGTGTTTATGGTGTATAGGGTCCTGGGTTCGAGACCTGCATGGCTGTTTATTTTGTTGATGCGCAAGACTAGGGCTGTTGGATACAGAGTGATTCAGTCACTTTTGAGCATTTGTAAGCGGGTTTGCGCGATGGTAAGCACTGCTAACCTGCTGTTACATCTGCTTACAGAGAGTTAGCTTTACAATTGTTTAACCACTGTAGGCATTGCTTACCACAACACAAACGGGCTTAAGCCCACTTACTAGTGCTTAAATATGCTTATTACTGCTTATCTGTGCTTAAACCTGCTTACTAGTGCCTTATTCATTATGACACTGACATCCCACATGTGCATTTACTGCAGTACTCCAGTTCATGAAAATATGTTATTTACTGGGTTATGTAATATAAATATTACTCATGACGTGCTTTACCATGGGAAATGGAATGTGCTGCAGTGGTTCTAGAACCGTGAATGCCTGCTCGTAAGGCGAATGCTCTGCCCACTACACTATTGCTATGCTGATTCATTTGCATATATCTTCCTTGTTATCCTCTTCAGCCATTTAAGCTGCATTAACCATAGCTAAGCGATGGGCACACCCGCACACCTACAGTTAGCTTTAATCGGACGTTTAAAAAAATAATAAAGGATTTCTTCATTTTGTTTATATATACTGTTGCTGTTGTACACAAGGGGGACTGTTGGTGGGGATATGCGTTCACCTATGAGCGGTCTCGCTCATTTCATACCCCTTTCTGCTGTTCTTCTTCATTGCGGGGGCGTGTATATTCTGAGAGATCTGCTCTCAGACATGCCCTCTGCACTCTTACATGCTCCATGTATGCCTAGGAGCTTAGGCAGCGCACCTCATTACTATGCATGGCACGCTGCCATCCTGCTCCTAAACAGCTGCCTCCGTGCAGGACTAAGCTAGTCCTGCATGGAGGAATAGTAAATTTGGGGGTATGTATTTATTCCATAGTAAGTTGCTTCTACACCACAGTCATAAATCAACAACTTTTTCATTTTCATAATGTAAAGCTGTCACTGTTTGTAATAGAATAGAATTTGGGCACATGCATCAAAACATAATGACATTTTAGAGGATTGTAAGAATTTCCAGCTGAAAGAATGCAAACAGTTTTGTATATATACTATTATTACAAAAGGAGAACATTATATTTAAGATTTAAGATTTCTGTTTCACAAGTAATAATACCCCACTTTCAATTAAACAGTATCATAAAAATGCACACTAAAATTCAATTTGGTAATCAGGTTCTGTTTTACTATTTTGTATAACAGAAGCTCTGTTTTTTTATACACACAGTGCTCAAAATTCAGAAACAGTTCCTACCACAAGATGTAAGACTGTGTCAAAAAGCCCTTCCAGCATGGTCATAGAAACCATTGATTCAAGCAGACATCAACCATAATAAGGAAAGGTCTTAATGTCAGCTAATGTGCAAGTGTCTGAATCACTTGATTATCACAAGAACTAATATGCACTTTGCTGTGATAATTACTGATGGCTGATTGGCACCTCTTAAGTAAAGTATGATTACAATCAGTGAATAATGCATTCATTAGTGTTTCCTTCATCTTCTTGTTCAAAAGCTCCATCATGATGCAAGACTTGTTTTTTTTATTAACCATTTATGTCTTAGAGTAATATTTCAAAGTGTCCCTATTATCACCTTGTAGTCCTGCTTGCTTTCTCTGGAAGTTCTGAACATAGCCATTGAGAAGCATTGTGGCCTCAGTCTTCAATCACTAATATACCACAGTTCCTCATCTAACATCCCTGATTTTATAAAACATTCCTGATTTTGCCTCATATCTGCCCTGTCCTGTATAACTAATAGAGTACTATAGTTGGTCAATAATGCCAAACATTAGAGATTTATAGCTTTTCTTCTTCAGAAAATCCATAGCAACGCCAAACCTGTTGTTTTGCTATCTTTTTAAGTAACTTGGGTTGATATGTAAAAAGTGACCTTGGTGCCTAGCTCCCCCCAGTCAACATTTCAACTGTTCAGATTTTTGCCAAATGTCCAGATTTTTGCCTCATACATTCCATCACTTCCTCATAAAGTTTATGGTTTTCTGGTAAATCACTGAGGATTGAAGTCACTAAATGATGACATACATTTGACTTTCAGTCTTCATATCCTTCAGAAAATGCATGCAAATAGAAATCCTGTTACTCTAGCAACTTTCTAAATTTATAAGAGCAATATTTAAAATTTGTCCCTATTTTTGGACCTTTGTACCCATTATTTTAGGCTTTGTTCAGATTTTTTTGTGCTAAGAGATGCCCCCAGTAGTACACCCAGTGCTCATTAATCTAGAGGGTGTTGTGAAGTATGGAAGCTCTTCACATATACATGCACTTACAGAGATTACTCCACAGACACACAGGCACATATAGCACATTGAGTATACACTCTCACCTGATCATAGTCACCAACGCACTCATTATTCACCTATATACAGACAGACACACTTACCCCGGGTCTATATTAAATCCTTGAAGAGGCGTTCCATCAAATGCCTCTTCACCAACACATAATCAGCGAGATCACTCAACCGCAAACATTCAAAACAGAGATTTCTTTTCCTGGGAAAGAAGTCGCTTGCCATCAAAACACAAACACATCACTTTGAACATAACAAAATGGAGGGCTTCCCCCCCACACCCCCCAACGTGGGGGGCTGTACCCCCCACACACCCTTAACTAAATATATCAACTCCTAGATCGTACTCCAGTGGAAAAAACAGCAAACTAACAGGGATGTGCAAGCGATTTCTTTCTCAAGGAAAGAAATCGCTGAAGTGAACGTCCACAGTTTAGTGACTTTGCTGACTATGTGTCGATGAAGAAGTGTTCGATTGGAACGCCTCTTCGAGAAGATGATATAGATCCACTTACCCCATTCATGCTGTAACTAATTCTCACACACACACACAGACACACACACACACACACACACACACACACGCACACACACACACACACACACACACACACACACACACACACACACACACACACACACACACACACACACATACATACACACACACACACACACACACACACACACACACACACACACACACACACACACACACACACACACACTCACACACACACACACACACACACACACACACACACATACATACACACACTTAACATCACTAATAACTCTGCATATGCACACCCAACTCTGTCAGTCACACATTGACAGATTAACATCCTCAGCACTATTATCTATCTGTTAAACTTCCTAGCATGTACTCTTAATGCAATATCGTCCACTGAAGATAATGGCAGTATGTGAACTTCTGGCTTAGTTATCTAATGCAACTAGTGGTTGGTGATTCACACAGTAAGGGCTTCACTGAATTACCCTGCTACATAGCACACTTACTGGAAATATTTCTGGGTGACAGCACATAGATATCCAGCCCCTCTGGAATGCATTATTTATATTTGTGATTGGCCAGAGAAACAGTCAACTCTTGTAATACAACTGCGTGAGGTAAAGCATTGTGGTAGGTTTGTCTCTGAATTGGAAACAACTACTGCCCCGATATGGGTGATATTTCTGAATCCCAGAGAATATATGGGAAGACTTGGGTCCCCACACTGATTGTTACATTATTCATAGACATCATATGTTCCTATTAGGAAGCGTGAAGAATGGTTATCAAAAAAAAAAAAAAAAAAAAGCACAACTCTGTATTTTATTCTTTAAAAAGCTAACTCACTCAACAACCATCTTTTTTCTTGTCTCCTCATAGATGTGAAGGTGAAGTGCTGATTTAAAATGTTTAGAACGTAATACATGCTATCAGGATTGAGAATAGTTACATTCCTATCTTGTGTTTCCTCTGATATGCACCCTGCAGTCCTTTCTTTTCCACTAACATACCTGGTTCTTCTTGACCTACTCCTTCAACCCATATTTTCCTGCTCAAACAGCTTCTAACCTTTTTGTCTTCTTTTATGGAAATTTCACATGACTCATGCCAGGAACAATCCATGCAACAGCTTTTTAAGAAACTCTATTATTTACATAAATATTAATTTCCTTTTCCATTTCAGTTTGATTCTCAAGAATGACTGTGATAAACAAGTTGACATTTAAAAGCAAGATGTGTGAATGTATTTTATGGCAGTATTTATTTATTTATTTTCAGTTTGATTACTGGGGAAGTCCACTGGGCCAAGAAGTGCCCATTTTCAGTGGAGGCCCGGGGAGAAAAGCTCCATGAACAGTATAATACAATATAGGTTACAAAATGCAAATAAAGGTTGCAAAGTGAAATACCATACAGTATAGGTTGCAAAATAGAAAATAAAGGTTGCAAAGTGAAATACAAGAGTAGGGTTCATACATTCGAGAGTTGCAGAGTGTAATATACATTATGAGACAGTTTAACAACTTGACGACAGAGTTTGTTTTTTTTTTTTTGATGAAACAATATTTACATGCTTGGAGTCAATTAAAGTCTGCTAGTTCTAGATCTTTTGAGAAATAAGAATAAGTATGAGAGTATAGTGGAGTGGGGGGTAAGGAGAGCTTAGTGGGGAGTCCCTAGAATTTAAGTGGGGTGAAAGCAGGAGCATTTCCATTTGGAAGATAGGTGAAGAAAAAGTTGAGTTTTGAAGGATTCAGTGTTGGGTATAGTCCTAAGTGAAGGAGGCAGAGAGTTCCATTTTTTACCTAGAGATAAGGAGAGTAAAAGCTGGCCAGCGGGTCATTTGGATTTAAGAATGGAGATTAGGTTTTGGTGTTCGGATCTCAGTGATCTGTTAGGGATGTATGGAGGAAGGATGTCCTTTAAGGCTGGGCATATATCAGGGGAGAATATTAGTTTGTGAGCAGTGTTTAGTTGTAGATAGTCTAAGTGGTTAGGGAGTTCTAACCAGTTCAGAGAGTGAATGCTGAGGCAGTGGTGAGTTGATGTTTTGGATTTGGTGGCAAATTTAGAGATCTTATTATAGCAAGCTTCGAGCTTAGAGGTGTTGGTAACAGACAAATTGGTTAGAAGAGGGGCTCCATATAGAAGGGAAGGTAGGAGGTAGGTGGTTGCCAGGGTATGCCTAGTGAAGATGGAAAGAAAGTGATTTTTTCTATATAGCATACCTAGCTTTTGGTGGGTTTTCTTTATGTTTTGTTGTATGTGAAGATCAAATTTGAGTTTTGCAGAGGGGACCACTTCAATGGCAGTGTTAGCTTGGCTTGGGACATTGAAAGTGTTTTTGTCCAAAGAGGAAACCTTGGAGGGGAGAAAAATTAGTATTTTGGATTTATTGGAGTTGAGAGAAAGGTGGTTTTGGTGCATCAAGTTCTCTGTAGTGGTAAAGGCTAATTGGGTTTTGGTCAGTAGTTCAGGAAAGTTTGGGGCAGAGCAGACCAAGGTAGAGTCATCAGCGTATTGGATGACTGTGGTGTCAGGGATGAAGGTGTGAAGGTTATTTATAAAGATGTTGAAAAGCATGGGTCCAAGGATGGACCCCTGAGGAACGCCAGTAGTAGGTGTAGGCAAGAAGGAAGGAGTTCTTCCATTTGACTGCTTGAGATCTATCGGATAGGTAACTGGAGAACCAGGAAAGAGTATTTGGGTAGAGATTGAGATTAGCCAGATGATGAAGAAGGTGAGTTTGGGAGATGGTGTCAAAGGCCTTTGAAAGATCTAGCAGTACTGTGGATACAATGAGTCCAGAGTCTCATGCTTGATTGACAGTTTCTAGGAAGGATAGTAGGGCAGTTATGGTACTGTGGCCAGGACGGAAGCCATGCTGGGTGGGTGTTAGGAGGTGATTTTGAATTAGATAAGGTAAACGATGGTGGTGGACACATTTTTCTAGAATTTTAGATATTGGAGAGAGTAGGACGATGGGGCGGAAGTTAGAAATAGTGGTGTTTTTGCCTCCTTTGTGAAGAGGTAGGATGTAGGCTGAATGCCAGCGTTTTGGCACGTATGACTCATTTAAGGATCTATTAATCAGAATACCAATTGGGAGAGCAATACCTTCAGCTTCATGTTTGAGGAAGGAAGAGGGAATGTTGTCAGGGGCATTAGAGCATGGCTTTAGCTTGGATAGAAGCTTTTTTATAAAAGTGGTGGAAACAAGTTTGAGTTGGAAATTGAGGGGATTGTTGTTTGGGTTGTTGGGTGAAGTGAAAAGGGAGTTAGGTGGGTTGTTATTAGGGAATGTTTTGGTTAGCTTAGCTATGGATTCAGTAAAGAAGGTATTGAAGTGGGAGCTCAGTTCACTGTTGGATAGATTAGGGTCAGGGCAAGGGTTGTTTTGAGATCTGGGATGAAGTAGGGACTTGACTGATTTCCAGAATTGTTTTGGGTTTTTATTGTTATTGGACTGGAGTTTATTATAGCAGTCTTTTTTTGTCCTTGGTAATAAGTTTTTTTACTTGGTTGTGGAGTTGGGTATATAGGAGTAAGGTAGAGGACAATTTATTTTTCTGATAGAGCTTCCAGGATTTGTCTCTGTGATGCATAAATTGTTTAGTTTCTTTGGTCAGCCATGGTGCAGAATTAGTTTTGATTCGCTTATTTCTTAGGGGGGCTAGGGAGTTAAGAGTATTTAGGAAAATAGAGTTAGAATGCTCAACAGCATTGTCGAGTGGGAGGGTATTTAAAGGTTGCCAGTTAATTTGTTTAAAGATGTTAGAAAAAATTAAGGTGTTGAAGTTGCTGAGGTTACGTGTTTGAATGTAGAGATGTTGGTGTTGGATGGAGCTACTTGATCGATGGATGAAGGCAGGGAGATGGTCAGTGAAGGTGTCAGGGATAGTGCCACAGAGAGGGATTTTGTTTGGATGGGAGACTAGAATCCAATCTAAGATGGACCCTGGGGGTGATTTTTGTTAGGGCGAGTAGTTGAAGAGATTACTTGGGTAAAGTTTAGAAGGTCAATGGAAAGTGAGGGGGATGGTGTGTTAATTTTATTCCAGTCGATATTGACATTGCTTAGAATATAGGTTTCATATTTTATTTGAGTTGAGGCCCAGTATAATCTATTAAGCCTTCTTAGGTAGACAGAACAACATATGTCAAACAAAAAAAAAATATTTTTTAAAAGCAAGTGTTAAGTTTAATGCAGTGTCATAATGAGTCAACACTACACATCAGTTTATTCTAGTTATTATAGATCTGAAGGTATGCAAGCAAGACTTACAAAAGTTAATGAATACTATTTTAATTTAGCCTAAGATGGCTGTGTAATCTTATCAAAACTACAAAACTTAAACAACATTTTGTGGCATTCATGTGACTTCTGTTACAAAAAAGTGGAAGCTAAAATATTGCACAGAAATAGTGAAGTTCTTATAAAGGTGACAACTGGAAAACTCATCAGTACGGAATACATTTTATACATCAGTTATATGTTGGTATCCTCTGAAAATATAATTTCTGATAACTTTTAAAGAAGCTTGTAGCTCAATAGCTTACTTTTCTTCTTTAATGGGATAAAGAGCATAGTCTAAAAAGGCTCAGTCTGAAGCACCTTCACACCAAATCGGTCGCTTTTTTCTTTTGTATGTATTTTTGCACAGATAATAAATTATTGCAAAGCACTTACTGTAAAGAAATAATATCATCAAGAGGTTAAAAAAGACACAAAATTGCAAGCCTGAAGGGCAAGTGGCCTTTACAAATTAATGCATCCTAAATGTGGTATTATATTAAGATATAAAATTCATTATGTTGTCAGCATCCTTCTTTTTTATTGTGCAAAATGCATTCTGCTACAAAATTGACAGATAACAGCATTCTTGAGGCAGATTATACACACCTGAATGGCCCCTTTCTGCTGCCTGCTTCCTGTGCTCACAAATTTGTTTAAATCATTAGGCAGTCAACTACAGCATAATTTGTTACTTTTATATAATACATAAATGTTGCTCTCCTTCCAATGTCTTATTTTTTGACAGGATATTTAGTGGGTTAGCTAGCATGACTGATATATTATGTAACACTTGTTAAATTTTTAGTTTGTTACATGCTATCAATATATTTTGCACTGTGCTGATTAATAATGTGCAATTAAGGCTTAAAATCTCTATGACCTGTGGTACTAGCTCAGGGACTGTGCTGGGTTGTAAACTTTCTAAAAGTGCATGATTATTGTCAGTGTACAGAATTTCTGTCCAAGAAAATAATGCTAAATCCATGGCAATGTTCACCTTGAAGCAGCACAAACATAAAAATGTTTCCTTTGGATTTTCAAAATTAAAGGCTATTGCAGCACCAAAGGGAAATTAAATACTTGACCTCTGCTGCTGTCTGTTAGAAGAATCTAGAAGAATCTGTTGCTCACATTGTTGTATCAGCAGCATACTTAAATATCCAAACACTTGGTTGTTAAAGAAAGACAGGCAATGCCAAAACTGAAGAGAACTGGTCCCAGGACTGAATCTTGTGGGACATCATATTTTGCCTTTATCCAGTCTGTGCTACAACGTTATAGGCTAAAACTCTGAGACCCATTGCTCAACCATTGTTTGACAAGGGTCAGGTGAGGTAGGTGTTTCCTTTGAGGGCAGTTTGGCTGTTGTTTTAATATTGCTATGTGGAAAGATATTAAATGCCTTTGCAAGACCAAAATATATTACAATTGCATAAAAAAAATCAGTGGAGCATAATCCTTTTATAGAAGGTCATAGCTATGAAGTATGGGCTGACCCTTTAAATTAAATTTCTTTAGGTCAAACAGTGTCAGGCATATACTTATTATCCTAATTTTATAAACTAATCAAGCAACATTCAAAGCATTTGATATGATGGAAGTGAGGATAACAGGCCATTAACTATGCATTAAGTCAGACATCCCTCCGTTATGGATGGGGTCTTATTAGATTATTGCCAGTAGACTTCACCAAATTCCAATTTATTCTCTTTCATTCACCACCATGGCTTGTGGATGGAACAGTTTCCAAAATAAAGAAATACAAATCTTTCAAAAGTTTGATACAACAGCTATGTTTTTATTATTTTGCCATTTTTACACCCTCCATAGCAATGTGGCTTCCGTGGTTATCTTAGTCAGCAAACCTAAACTAAATTAACATTTGGTGTATAATGGTTGACAAAGAAATTCTTGAGCTGTTTAAGCAGATGTGAGGAGTTAACTTCAAACTTGTAGATGAATAAAATAATAGTGTGGCCAATGGGGAGCAGCTTCAAGGGTAGCTTAGAACTCCATGCACCCATTCTTCAGCATGAAACAGGAAATGAAAAGAAGTGAGCAATAGATATGAAATGTAAAACATTTCTATCTTCTTCTTCTTCTTCTTCTTTTGGCTTTTCCCAGTTAGGGGTCGCCACAGCGAATCATCATGATTGGCAGTGGAGTTTTATGGTGACGAGTTGCCAGCCCAGCACCCGACCTTCCACAGAAGGCACACACATGCACACACTCACACCTATAAGTGTGAAATAAATAAGGGCATCTTGACTAAAGAGTACACCGTAAGAGTCTGAAACTCTAATGACAATAGTCAACATGACAAAATCGCACATTATGGTGATAAGGCACATGTGCAGGAAGCAGAAGATAATTTGGTGAAGAGCCTTTAAGTGAGGCAGAAAGATGGCAAGTAGAAACAAGGATGCACATGACAAAGATATGGAAAGACTGCATGGGAGAAGACCCGCACCCCTTAGCCATGACAAGTGAAGGAGGAAGAAGAGTCACAATGAAGTGAGAGAAGTACTAAGAGGTTGACACACCACTGTGACTCCAAGTAGATAATAGGACAAGAGTTCTTGATGATGATGACTCTAATGAGTTAAAACTTAACTGTAATATATAAAACATATCAAAACTTGCTAAATTGTCACCTTTTACCGAATCACTTTCTTTCAATACCAAGAAAAATGGCAATTCCTTGCTAATACAACAATACATACAAGCACTGAAACATTGCTACAGTCACACTACAGAACAAGTGGAAACATGGGGATGGGGTCTTTTCAATATGTGCTTTCTCTTATTTAATGACAATGTATATGCCCTGATTACAAATTATCACTGAATATTCTATGCTGAGTATTTTTATGCTATAGCGATACAGTCATTTGCTGGGGCATGCAATTATTAATGGGAAGAAGAAAAAGACAGCAGGCAGCAGAAAAAAATAATAATTATTTGCAATGCTGAGACTGTGCAAGACTCAGTTTAAGGGAAACACAGAAGCATAATTGAAATCTGGTCTTTTGGTAAATATTTCCTACATATGTATTATTTATAGCTCATGTAAACATATAAAAATCAAGATATGGATTAAGGTCGCTAGAAGTTATTACTCATGTTGAACACTTAGGCATGAACAATGCTATTGTTGTAAATCAGTCTTCACATTCATCACCATTGAGATGCAGCAGCACGATCCCTTGCTCTGTGGCTTATCTAACCTATCTACCTATAAAGCTGAAAATATTTCTTTAACTGTTAATTATTGGGAGTTCCTTATCCTTCATGTCTAGTGTTCAACAAGTGTGTGAGACCATACAAATCCAATGGCTCTAAACTGTGCCCTTACTTCATGCATGTGCCATCTTGTAATGGGTAGTGTTATAGGCAGGGGTAGGGTAAGGTTAGCATTAATCAGTAAACTGGATAAGGGGGATTAGAAAAAGGGATGTTTAAAAATGAAAAATGAATATTTTAGGAGTAAGGAAATTAATTGGAAGAAATAAATAAATGGAATATATCAGG